>NC_053166.1:92841531-92924031 GCF_016835505.1 Polypterus senegalus | reverse complement strand
TGAAGAAACTAGAATATAAAATATGTTTTCAGTTATTTTACCTTTTTTGTTAAGTACATAACTCCACATGTGTTCATTCATAGTTTTGATGCCAATGTAAATGTTCATGAAAATAAAGAACACACATTGAATGAGGAGGTGTGTCCAAACGTTTGGCCTGTACTGTTTATATCTATATACAGTGGTGTGAAAAACTATTTGCCCCCTCCCAAATTTCTTGTTCTTTTGCATGTTTGTCACACAAAATGTTTCTGATCATCAAACAAATTTAACCATTAGTCAAATATAACACAAGTAAACACAAAATGCAGTTTTTAAATGATGGTTTTTATTATTTAGAGAGAAAAAAATCCAAACCTACATGGCCCTGTGTGAAAAAGTAATTGCCCCCTGAACCTAATAACTGGTTGGGCCACCCTTAGCAGCAATAACTGCAATCAAGCGTTTGCGATGAGTCTCTTACAGCGCTCTGGAGGAATTTTGGCCCACTCATCTTTGCAGAATTGTTGTAATTCAGCTTTATTTGAGGGTTTTCTAGCATGAACCGCCTTTTTAAGGTCATGCCATAGCATCTCAATTGGATTCAGGTCAGAACTTTGACTAGGCCACTCCAAAGTCTTCATTTTGTTTTTCTTCAGCCATTCAGAGGTGGATTTGCTGGTGTGTTTTGGGTCATTGTCCTGTTGCAGCACCCAAGATCGCTTCAGCTTGAGTTAACAAACAGATGGCGGACATTCTCCTTCAGGATTTTTTGGTAGACAGTAGAATTCATGGTTCCATCTATCACAGCAAGCCTTCCAGGTCCTGAAGCAGCAAAACAACCCCAGACCACCACCATATTTTACTGTTGGTATGATGTTCTTTTTCTGAAATGCTGTGTTCCTTTTACGCCAGATGTAACGGGACATTTGCCTTCCAAAAGTTCAACTTTTGTCTCATCAGTCCACAAGGTATTTTCCCAAAAGTCTTGGCAATCATTGAGATGTTTCTTAGCAAAATTGAGACGAGCCCTAATGTTCTTTTTGCTTAACAATGGATTGTGTCTTGGAAATCTGCCATGCAGGCCGTTTTTGCCCAGTCTCTTTCTTATGGTGGAGTCGTGAACACTGACCTTAATTGAGGCAAGTGAGGCCTGCAGTTCTTTAGACGTTGTCCTGGGGTCTTTTGTGACCTCTCGGATGAGTCGTCTCTGCGCTCTTGGGGTAATTTTGGTCGGCCGGCCACTCCTGGGAAGGTTCACCACTGTTCCATGTTTTTGCCATTTGTGGATAATGGCTCTCACTGTGGTTCGCTGGAGTCCCAAAGCTTTAGAAATGGCTTTATATCCTTTACCAGACTGATAGATCTCAATTACTTCTGTTCTCATTTGTTCCTGAATTTCTTTGGATCTTGGCATGATGTCTAGCTTTTGAGGTGCTTTTGGTCTACGTCTGTGGGTTAAGCAGCTCCTATTTAAGTGATTTCTTGATTGAAACAGGTGTGGCAGTAATCAGGCCTGGGGGTGGCTACGGAAATTGATCTCAGGTGTGATGCACCACAGTTAGGTTATTTTTTAACAAGGGGGCAATTACTTTTTCACACAGGGGTGTAGGTTTAAATTTTTTTTATCCCTAAATAATAAAAACCATCATTTAAAAACTGCATTTTGTGTTTACTTGTGTTATATTTGACTAATGGTTAAATGTGTTTGATGATCAGAAACATTTTGTGTGACAAACATGCAAAAGAATAAGAAATCAGGAAGGGGGCAAATAGTTTTTCACACCACTGTATGTATGTGTATATATACATATATATACATATACATATATATACATATACATATACACACACACTCTCTCTTTGGCGTGCAAGCAACTGTTGCTGGGGGTGCCAGAATCCATCAAGGAAGAAAAATGAAAAACATTATTTGTACAAAATCTATTGTATTTATCCTTTCCTAAATAATTAAATGGGCAGTGCAATACACTGTTTGTTAAAACGGATGACTCCCGCTCTTATGTGCAAGTCTGCGTGGATATTATGAACTATCGTATCTGTTCAAGTTATATTTAAATTTTAAATAGAAGGAATTTTTAGTTAGTCGACAGAAAAATCTTTGGTAGGAATGTAAGTTAAATGTAGACATCATTGCATAAATTTTTCTTCACCATACAAATGTGTATATATATATATATATATGTGTATGTATATGTATATATGTATGTATATATGTATGTAAATATATATATATATATATATATATATATATATATATATATATATATATACACATACATACTGTATATATATATGTATGTATATATGTATTAGGGATGCACCGAAATTAAAATTCTGGGCTGAAAACGAAACCGAAATTTTTGGATGCACTTGGCCGAAAACCGAAACCGAAAATGGCTTCATTAAAAAACATGTTTAAAATATTTTCTTTTTGTTTGTATTAAAAAAACTACAAATTAATTAAGCAATCAAACTTTTATTGATAATAAATAACAGTAATAAGGCTGTTTAACAATAACAAAACTAAATAAAATTTCTTTCTGTAACAAAATTGTGCAAAAAAAATGCTAGCTGCTTTTTTACTTCAATGTTAAATTACTGTACCAAACAACAGTGCACAAACAGAAGAAAAATAAATAAATCCAACCTCTTACTGTAAACAACATAACTATACACACTAAATTGGTCTGCTTTTAATTTAAGCAAAAGAAGCAGGTTTATCTTTATGAACAAAAGTTTTTCAGTTTTCTGGCTGAAGACACAGTTCCTCTTCTCATGAAGAACATACTGCACTGAATAAAATCACTCAGTCTGTTCTAGCTTTTAGTGCCTTTACGAATTGTGCAAAATATTACCTGCATTAAACGTTTTACTTTAATTTTAAATTACTGTGCAAAACAACATTGCAATAACAGAATAAATAAATCAAACCTTTAACTGTAAACAACATCAAATTAGGCTGCTTTTATTTTAGCAAAAGTGGCAGATTTCTCTTTATGAACAAAAGTTGTTCAGCTTTCTGGCTGGAGAGACGATTTCTGTTCTCATCAAGAACATGAGATGCTGCACTGAATAATCTCTCACTGTCTGTGCTGGTGCTTGGGGCAGATAAGTACTTGCGCGCAGTCCATGCAAGCAAAGGAAATCGATCTTTGTTAGCGCCAGTAGTCAAGTGGATTGTCACTTCTGCCAATGGGTAGTTCAGCTAGATAGGTTGCTACTTCTTGTGAGGCTGCGCTTGCTCTTACACGCTGTGGGTTGGGGCGCTTTCCTGTAAAATTTGTCAAACATATCAGAAAGCGAAGGAATGTGCGCCTCATCACTTGTACGTGACCGTTTCTCAGGCACAGTTTGCTCTGTTCTCCCCGTCGCGGCTTGTGCTTCACCAGAGGTTTCAAGAGCCGTAAGCTCTGTTTGCACCATTTCGCTTACATCCTGCCTTTTCTCATCGTCAAAGTAATGGTCTTTAAAGCGTGGATCTAATATTGTTGCAATGCTGTAAAGAGGGTTGGACTCAATGTCTTGGAAGCGTTTGTTAACAGCCTCCAGTAGAGTTTTTTTTAGCTGTTTTTACGCCATGATCTGTCCAAGCAGGCGCTTCAGTGCTGTGATCAGTGGAATAACTTCAGCAACAGACGCTTGAGCTGAGCTTATTTCCTTGGTTAACTGTTGAATGGGAGAGAGAGACAATGTTTTCCACCAACATCCACTGATGTGCACTCAAAGTTGCTGGCAGGTCGTGATCTGTCATGTATGCAGCTAAAACCCGCTTCTGTTCAAGTAATCCTTGCAACATATAGTATGTACTGTTCCAGCGAGTGGCCACATCTTGCTGTAGTCGTTTTGTTGGCATCCCAAACTGTTTTTGCAAATCTTGTAGTCTGGAATAAGCAAGCGGAGAATGCTTAAAATGTCCCACAATTTTTCTCCCAGTTGCTGTGATTTCTGATATGCTCCACTGACTAAGCACTCCCTCATTCACAGCCAACTGCAGCGTGTGTGCCATGCAAGGTATGCTCTTTAATCCACTGTCATCCATAGCCTTTATCATGTTCCGTGCATTATCTCTCACAATCACATGCACTTTAGACTTGTCTATGTTCCAAGTTTCAAACATGTTAGCCAAAGCATCGGATATTGCTGCTGCAATATATATATATATATGTGTGTATATATATGTGTATATATGTGTATATATATGTATGTATATGTCTATATATGTATATATATATATATATATATTTGTACATATATGTGTATATACAGGTTACATGTGTATATGTATATATGTGTATATGCCTTGTTCAGGACCATCTACAACCTTGACAACAACATCTGGGTAACTTCTAACTCTTGATAATGCAACATATAACTGACAATTGCTGAATACTGGTTCTGGCAAGTAAATCCCAACTTTTTGTAAGGTTTTCTCTTCTGAGTCTCTCTCTTTTAGCGTTTTTCTGACGCTCATTTTCTTTTTCTTCAATCGATCTATTTGTTCGTATTTTTATTTTATTTTTTTTTTGTCTTTCAACCTTTCTTTTGTTGATGTTTACTTGTTGAGCTGACCGTTCTTCCAGGAGATGTTACTTATATAGGATTTGATTGTCTGTGTCTTTTGTCCTACTTGACATGTCCTTTTTTTTTTTTGGGTGGCATGATGTTAGTAGATATGTCCGTAATATTTTCTCTTACAGTAATACTTGCTTGTATGTGGCTGTAATATGCGTCAGTGTATTGTGTGCCTTAAAATTTCTCTCGCATTGATACTGGTTTCTATTCCCGTAAAATGCCTGTAATTTGCTCTGACAGTAATACTGGCTCTGATGTCCGTAATATGACTTTCGTTCTCTGTCACAACAGTGGGCAATCAGCAGAGTGTTCCCAGCAACTGGTGGAATGCAGTTGATAATCGTGACTGTGTGGAACTGATGTAATGTGTGGAGTGCAGTTGATAATCGTGACTGTGTCGTTTCCCCAGCAAGTACTGTGCTGTTCCTCAGCAAGTATTTTAATCTGTGCTGGCGTGTAGCTGATTATTGTATGTGTGGCGTCTCCCCAACAACGGATTTTATGTTCGCAGCTGCGACTAACCAATCAGCACTCTCCCAGCAATTATGTCTTTTATTTGCTTATCATGCGCTGCCGCGGCAAGGCCATTCACTGTGTGCCCAGCTTCCAGTGTGTGTGCATTATTTGCTCATTATGCGCTGCCACGGATAGGCCATTCACTGTGTTCCCAGCTTCGAGTGTGTGTGTGACCAAGATGCTGTGTGCATGGGCGGGGCACGGCGCGATGTGCCGATATAATAAACAGAACTCAGGCTGCATTTGTTGGCAATAGATTTTCACAAATTTATGACTCGACTCCTTACCATGATTATGTGTAAATAAATTCAAAGAACTTAGTATGAATTACTTCTCTAGAGTGGCTAATTTAAAAAAAAAAAAAGTTGTTAATTGTCAACATTTCTTAAACATGTAGAATTCTGGAACAGTCTCTACAATTACTTACTATGAAATTTCTTTAAGTATCAGGAATTGTCTTTTGATTGGACATAAAACTGACCTGCATATCATTAGAAAAAAATGTTTCCTCTTACAGATATAGGATTGGTTCTTTTCAAACATCAATACAGCCAAAGAGGCCAAAGAGATTGGTGTTGTAGGAACTTACAGAAATTATGTGGCTTAGAGCAGCGCTTCCCGATTCATTTTACCCTCACACCCCCTGTGACGGACGAGGCCCATTTTGCACCCCCTTGGTTTGAGAAGAAATATGAAAAAATATGAGGTTAACGCGAATAAAAAGATCACCAATTGAAGCTTTATGAATAATGGATACTTTATTTACAGCTAACAAGAGGGTGGAAAGAGCAGCCTTCCACACCTCAACCACACAAAATACAAGTATGAAATGATGTTGTTTATAAAGAAATTTATAGAAGGAATAAATAGTTTGAGAATTTTATGTTGTTTAGGTTCTTTGACTTTTCTCCTGCCTCTTCTTTGTAATTATCTCTTCGAAACGTGATTCTTTATGTGTTAATGAAATGTGTAGGTCATTTTCTGGGTTCAGTGCGTTACGATATTTATTCTTGATGTACAGTAGATATGAAAATCCCGATTCGCATAGCCAAGTGGTGGCACATGGGACAAGAACTTTCAATGCTCTTTTTGCAAGAGTTGAATACCCAGTTTGAACACTGCACCAAAAGGTTTCGAATGAACTGGACTCGTAAAGCAGCTTCATTGCTTGGCATGCTTACATCTCAATTAAATGTTCTTTGTCTTCATCCTCATCTCTCATCTTTTCTAATTTGAAAGCAAAGGGGTTGATGATCCAGGTTTCTGATTCTTCCAGATCTGGGTAGAAATAACCTTCAAATGACTCTTTCAGGCTTTCCAGGTGCTGACTGATTTCCTCTTTGACACTGTCTTTAAAATTTAAGCTGCTGCACTCCACAAAGACTTCGTCCAGCGAAGGAAAATTAGCAAAATTTTTATTCTGGAAACGTAAACACCACAACTTATTCCTGAAAGCACACAGCTTGTCGCAGGCGGTCACAATATTCATTTCTTTTCCCTGAATCAAACAATTCACATCATTGAGATGTTGGAAAATATCTGCCAGGTATGCCAACAATGGAGTAAAATAAGGAAATTCGAAAGAATGCAGAAGGTCACATTTCTGTTCTCGTAGAATCTGTTCGATTTTCTTTCTGAGCAGAAAAAATCTTGTCAAAACTCGACCTCTAGAAAGCCATCTGACCTCCGTATGAAACAGGAGAATAGAAGCATCATCATTAAGTTCACTACAAAACGCTTTGAACAACCTGTAATTCAAAGCTCTTCCACGAATAAAATTTATAATTTTAACACACAAATCCATTACGCTTTTCAAACGTTCAAAGAGCTTGGCGATTAAGGATACAGTGAGTAACCGTCACCTCTGGTACTTAAATTCTTACAAGAATAACTAAGCCAGATCGGTTTCCTAACATAACAGGAGCACCGTTAGTACAAATGGATCCGATAATTTACAACGGAATCTCGTTAGTATTGAAAAAGCTTTTCACCGTATTGAAAACATCCCTTGCGGTTGTCATTGTTTCGAGTGATTTGCAAAACAGGAATACTTCCTCAATGGCATTCCCCTATACATAACGAAAAATGTCGATTCATCTAACTGAATTGAGCTCTTGACGGGGGAAGTTTTTATGTCCGAAACCACTTACTCGAGAATATCAGCGCCGATGTCATCAGTCCTACTTCGGGTAACATTGTTTGACAGAGGAATCTGTTGAACTGTCTGTGCAGCCTCTGCACCCAGGATAGTCTTCACTATAGGTAAAACACATGGTTTGGTTAGAGTCTCTGGAACAGTGTGCAGCTTTTTCATTTTAGCCACTTCGTATGCAACTTTGAACGATGCCAGAAGCAGGGGCTTACCCACAGGAGCGAACCCTAACATCAGAAGCGTTCCTTTACTGTCTTAGCGTACCCTTTTAGCCTTCAAGGAATTAAGATCATTCCCTTCTGTCATGTCTCCACCATGTTTAACTTGGAAATGTTCACTGAGCTTTGATGGCTTCAAGTTGGAATTGGAAAATATTGCATTGCAAAGCACGCACTGCGGTCTGTCTACTCCATCAATAATTGTTTTGGTAAAGCCATACTCGGTGTAATCCTCCTTCCATTTTCTAATTTTTTTGTGACTAGCCATGATTAAATGAATGGTAAAAAAATTAAGAGTGAAGCAACGGTGACTTATTGAGGCAGGCAGGTAGGTGAGAGCACAATAGCACACAGGCTCGGTGTAGTGCGCGTCAAGTCGATCTAAAATGCTCAGTCAGATTCGAAAAAAATATACCTTTTCATGTTCTATTTGGATTTAAGTAGGTTCTATTTAGTCGACAGAAATATCTTTGGTAGGAATAGAAGTTGAATTTAGTCTTTAAATTTCTATAGTGAAGAAAAATGTATGTAATGATGACTAAATTCAACTTCTGTTCCTACCAAAGATATTTCTGTCGACTAAATAAAACTTACTTATATTTAAAATTTAAATAGAACTTGAACAGATGCGATAGTTCATAATACCCATGCAGCACTAAGTGCGCGTAAGAGCGGAAGTCATCCATTTAAACAAGCAGTCTATTGTACTGATACGAAGTAGCCTGCCCGTTTAATTATTTAGGAATGGATCAATAAATTAAGATTTTGTACAAATAATGTTTTTCATTTTTCTTCCTCGATGGATTCTGGCACCCCCAATCGGGAAGCGCTGACTTAGAGGGAGCTGACACCACTTACCAAAAGTCCCTGAAAAGACCAGTCGAGACAAGTTTGTTGCTATGTTTAATAGATCTAGTACTTGGCTGCCTTGCAACTGAAAACATACCTGGGAAAGACCATAGTTTCTGATTCACACAAACAACTTAAGTACTGGTCAGGTAACAAAGTGCAGTTCCTCACTTTGCATTATATTTAAAGGAAATATTTTTTAGCCCCATGCAGTAGTGTGGAGAGTGAGAGTTTATTGCACATATTGGTACTGAAATTAAAAGCAAGCTTACACCTGAACAGGCAGCGATACTTTTGTTCATCAAAACAAAGCTTTCAATTGCTTTCTCACAAGAGTCCTAGACCTTTCCAGTGGCAGGTGTTCCCAAAAACTTTTGACCTACTGTATATAACTTTATGTAATTATGTATTTTTAAAAAATTGGAATACCAATAAGATAAATTTTATTATGTTTGGCCAAATTCCTGTGAACAATGTGTTATATACTACTACATCCCATGTTGAAAGACTTGAAACAATGTTGGTTTGGTTTAGTGGTTTGATTTACATTTATTAATTGTATGTGATTTTTCTTTTCTGTGAAATTTGAGAAATTAAAAAAATGATGTTGTAATCTGTGCTATGTAATGTACCCAACTTTGAATTAATTGTTCAATTTTTAATTATTTTGTTCTATTATTATGAGTCTTGTATTTCATGTTAAGTTAACAGTGAAGTTGACAGTTGATGGAGAGTTGCGAGCCAGATCTCCCTCGAGGAATCACACCACATGGCTATAGTGCCATAACTGACACTCCCTCACAACGATGCAGATAATGTGTCTCATTTGGGACTCTGTGAGCAACTGCTTGTTTGACAAGCAGTCAAACCAGCGTTACCCAAAGCTTCTCAGAAAAGACACAGTACCAAAGGAATTCAGTCTTCGTCTCATGTCACTGCATACTGTCCATGTCTCACAGCCATATAACAAAACAGGAAGAACCAGGACTCTGAAGACGTGGACCTTCGTCCTTTTGCACAGATATTGTCAGGAGCACCACACACCCCTTTCCAGTGACCCCAATCCGTCTATTGACTTCATAGTTAAAGACACCAGAGACATGAATGTTTTTATCCAGGACATGAGAAAAAGAAATTTGTTTAGTTGTCCTGTGCTATTAGACAAATGACAAGAAAACATACTGTACTTTAGTTAATTCAAACCTTTCTATTTTTTCCCTTAATTAAAACAAACACTGCTTGACAATTGAGCTTGTGTTAAGTATGGTAGCTCAAATTTTCAGTTAGAACAAGATAAAGAATTTGAAATTCGTATTTAGTAAACAATAAACATTTTAGCTTAACAGCAACATTTGTCGGTTTTACTCGTAAACCTGTTAAGCGTGGTAGCTTTGTATCTTCTTGATAAACATTTGATAGATGTTATGAAATAGAAATGTCCAACTAATACACTGGTGGAAAAAAAAGTATATAATAAATGCATATTTTAACAACAAAAAAGCTTTTCTTCAGTAACATGTTGAATCCTGTAAGTGCATATATATTTTACATTTAAGCTGTGTTTAATGGCCATTATCAGTTAATTGAATCAGTGTGTTAGTATTTTTTTTGGTGAGAACTACTTTTTTAAATTAAATTTTGTTTCAGATTAGTATATTACAGAAGAAATTAAACAACATAACAGCTTATAATTGTGAGAAGTATTTTATTTTCCTTAATGTCATATGTATTTAGGATAAATATTTTCTGTACATACTTTATTAGTTAAAGTACATATTTTAACAGGAATTGAATTCATTTTAGCATTTTGAAAATAACGTAACATGATTGTCAATGTAATTGTTTTGTCACTGTTGTGAGTGATGAGTGTTGCTGTCATATATATATATATATATATATATATATATATATATATACACACACACACATAAACATATATATATACATATGTATACATATACACATATATATATACACACACACATATATACATACATATACATATCTACATACACACATACATATACATACACACATACATATATATATATATATATATACATACATATACATACATATCTACATATATACACACACAGCTATTTCGTATCAGTGCAATACGCTGCTTGTTAAAACGGATAACTCCCGCTCTTACGTGCAAGTCTGCGTGGATATTATGAACTATCGTATTTGTTCAAGTTCTATTTAAATTTTAAATAGAAGGAATTTTTATTTAGTCGACAGAAATATCTTTGGTAGGAATGGTAAAACAGACAGGAATATTATTCGTGAATAAATCAACTCAAACCTTAAACAACTTATAATATTTTGCTCTCCATAAAAATATATCCTGTCTAAATTATACAAGTTAGAAATAAAGTAAACGTTAAAAGAACAAACATTCACATTTCTTTACTCTTATGTAATTTTATATAAAAATAAACTTAGATTTTAAATATCCCAAAAGATTTTGCTCTCCATAAAAATATATCCTGTCAAAATTATACAAATTCAAATATGAACATGCTGCATAACAAAACCTAGAAATATAAATAAAATGTGTTCCTTTCAGCAATAACAAATCAAATCATTCAGTTGTCTTTGCTCATATGTCATTTTAGAGCTGGACGCCTGACATCTTTTTTTGGCAACAGGTTCGTTTATGTTTGGTGTGAGGTTCTGTGTTGTGGAGATTCTCAGGATGGATTGCAGGTGCTCATCAGTGAGGTGACTCCTGTGTGCTGTTTTGTTATTCTTTATCACTGAGAAGAGCTTCTCACACAGACATGTGCTACCAAACATGCACAAGGTTCGAGCCGCATGTAGACGGACTTTTTTTGTTCTTCAAAGTCACCAAAGCGCCGTGCAAACTCAGTGCGCTCAGTTTATCAGCAAAGTGCGATTTGGGAACACCGTAGTGACGACTTGGTTCAACATTACTTGGCAACAGGGAAAGTGGGGCAAATTGCACTGGTGCATTTGTGTCTCCCATAAAAGCAGCTTCACTTGAAATCACTTTGTGATTGTGCACGGGTAAAAACGTCCGCTGAAGTGTCATATTCTTATTTAATTCTTCTGCTTTCTGTATCTTCTGCATTGCATTCAGGTTACCCTGATGTTTTGTCTCATAGTGCCGTCTTAGATTAAATTCTGTAATTACAGCCACATTAGCTCCACAAATGAGACACACGGGTTCAGTAAACATATACTCAGCCTCCCATCGGTTTTAAAGGCTCTATTTTCAGAATCAACTTTTCTCTTCAGCAGCGTGTGAGCTAGCCGCAATAACTTGCAGCATCATAAGCTAGACTTGATTTACGCGGTAAGTGTTCGGCAAGGCAGCTGAAGCGCTGCATTATGAGATCTGTATTTTATTGTGTTACCAGCGCTTCATATACCTGGGCCATTAATAACAATAATACAGTATACAAAATGATCTCGCGGGCGGATATAATTACACGCCCGGGCGGATGTGGCCCATGCCCTTGAGTTTGACACATATGGACTACATAGAACTTGAAAATATATATTTTTTTAAATGTGATCGCGCAATTCAGATAGAGTTGACGCACTACAGCCTGCATGCCTCAATAAGTCATCCTCCCTCGCTCTTACTTTTTTACCATTCATCTAATGAATACACTGAGTATGGCTTTACCAAAACAATCATTGATGGCGAATAAAGTATCCATTATTCGAGTATGTAGATCGGGATATATATATATATATATATATATATATATATATATATATATATATATATATATATATATATATATATATATATATATATATATATACATATACATATACATATATATACATATACATATATATACATATATATATATATATATATATATATATATATATATATATATATACATATACATATACATATATATATGTGTTAAAAAGTAATGTGTTAAAAGCTAAAAAAGACAAGGGAACGTTTTAAAAATAACGCAACATGACTGTCAATATACAGTATTTGTTTTGTGAGTGTTACTGAGTGTTGCTGTCATCAAGGATTTGATTATCATTATTTCTTTCAATCAGGTTCGTATTTGTAGGATGTGTTGTGTTCAAGTTACATTCCGTGTTTGTCAATCGTTGTAGATGACAGGTTTCATTCATCGATTCGTTTCTTACTGCATCAATAAACAGCTCGTCTTCTTCTTTATCTGAGCCGTGACACACTGCATGCACGGGTTTTTTTTACACTGTCTTCCTTTAGCGGGACATTAACTTTTTCTACCGTGTGCTTTGTTTCCGCAGTAGCTGGATTTATGAATATGCTTGTATGTATCAGAAGCTTCATATTTTTTGCTGCCTTTTCAATTGTGTGATTCGGTTTTTGTTCAGAGCTCTTTGGAACTGTTGCTTTTTGTCTGTGCACTGCGTCAGTTCACGTAAGCCGCTCGGTGTACATGCATCGAAGTTTCCCAGCTGTGCTGGTGCCATCTGGTACTATGTCCATGGCTGTATTTAATGTTACCTTAGTCCTGGCACTTAAAACTTTCTCTCGCAGTTTCGCTGAGTTTGTACCAAACACCACCCTGACCATCTCATCTTCCTCTGCATAAGCACAGTCCTTAACCCGTGAATATTTAGTGGGAGTTTGCTATTGGATTGCCGCTGAAGGACGGCCTTATATGGGCAGGCACTAAATTACAAACGCCAGCGGCAGCCTGTCTATGAACTTAATTTGAAGTGTAGGTTTACATCGTGCTTTTTTCCGAAGTAGCAGAACTCATGAATATGGTTGTATATGTCACTCGCTCGCTTCTTATTGTTTCGCTGCCTTCTCAATTATATAATGCATGTTTTCTTCAGCGCTTTTTGGAGGTCTTCCTGGTTTTCTATGTACTGCGTGATTACGTGGGAGGCGTGATGATGTCACACGAAACTCCGCCCCCACGGCGTTCAAGCTCATCTCCATTGCAGTAAATGGAGAAAAACAGCTTCCAGTTATGACCATTACGCATAGAATTTCGAAATGAAACCTGCCCAACTTTTGTAAGGAAGCTGTAAGGAATGAACCTGCCAAATTTCAGCCTTCCACCCACACGGGAAGTTGGAGAATTAGTGATGAGTCGGTGAGTGAGTGAGTGAGGCCTTTGCCTTTTATTAGTATAGATTTTTATATTGTCACGCTTGGGTCACAGATTTGCACAGAAACACAGGAGGTTATAGAGACGGGGACTTTAAAACACTGCAAACAAACATTTGTCTCTTTTTCAAAAGTTTAAACTGTGCTCCGTGACAAGACAGAGATGACAGTTCCGTCTCACAATTAAAAGAATGCAAACATAACTTCCTCTTCAAAGGAGTGCGCGTCAGGAACAGAGAATGTCAGAGAGAGAGAAAAGCAAGCAAACAAAAGTCAATAGGTGCTATTCAGGCTTCTAAGTATTTGAAGCACCGCGCAGGAAGCATATTGTATATCATTGAGGAGTTTTATTTAATACATAATACGTGCTCTGATTGGGTAGCTTCTCAGCCATCCACCAGTAGCGTCCCTTGTATGAAATCAACTGGGCAAACCAACTGAGGAAGCATGTACCATAAATTAAAAGACCCATTGTCCGCAGAAATCCGTGAACCAGCAAAAAAATCTGTGATTTATATTTTGGATATTCTTACATATAAAATCTGCGATGAACTGAAGCCGCGAAAGTCGAAGCGCAATATAGCGAGGGATCATTGTACATTTTTTTTTAATACTTTTTAAGATATTTTAGTCATTTTTTGATCAATCACTCTGATTTTAATTCACCAATTTTCACCCCAAACGATTCTTGGTAAATTATCACATATTCAAATTTTATTTTTCCTTCCAGCAACTGCTTTATGGTAGTTTAGTCATAGTGTTCTTTTCCACAAAATACTATGATAATTGAACAAATGCATGTGTAGTTTTGATGACAGGCACTTCCTGTAAACAAAGTTCAGGCCTTTTTGTTAAAAAAAAAAATTCTTAATGAAGGTTGGTGGTATTCAACTGTGGTAGAAACAGTTGTATATGAATGTTTTCCAATGAATTGGTCACGGTGTCATGCAAAGGGGGGGAGACATTGTTCATTATAGCCCGCAGCTTTGTTAATATCCTTCCCATCAGTTCAACCTCCAGAGTTCCCAGGGTAGTCATCAGAATATAACCAAATCTTCTTGTGAAATTTGAATATCTACTATTTTGTTAATTCAGTAAAAAACACATTTCATGAAACTTTAATCTAGGAACAGTGTTTTGAAATCAATATATTGTCAGCCTAATATTTTTACTTCTCTCTATTATAAAGGGAAATCCTGGGACCAGACTTTCTCTGAGATAATTTCAACTCCTGTGAGACCAGACTTTTTGCCAAGAGATTTTGACAAGTCCCAATCTCCTCTAAAACATTTACAACCTTGCCAACGGTCCAATAACTTCTCGTTTGTGTGAATGCTATTGTCAGACTTAGTTCCTGCTCTCAGCTTCAAGCGGGGTCAAAAATAAAATACAAAGAGTAGAAGACAAAGTAGAACGTTGTAAAGAGGTTCAGAAATGTTGGTGTGATACACATGCAGAGTAGATTAGAGATTATGTCAAGTCAAGTGAAGTTGGGGAGCATGCACTGGTACAGTGTGTTGCCGCACCCACTACATGACGTAACAACTCTGGATCCCGGTTTGCAACCCCCCAGGCAGATACGCGGTCCAGCCCCACCCTCTGGAAATGACCCTCCATCTGCTACAGCCAGGTGTTACATGGGCAGCCCCTTGGCCAGGTTCAGCCACTCGGGTCCCCAATAATGATGATCTTACGAGCCGGATCACCCTCGGGGAAACGTGCCACATGACCATAGTGCCGTAACAGATGCTCCTTCACAATGCAGTCATTTCATGAATGTTTTGAACAGGAGTGATTGTTTTCTATACACACTGTAACTAAAGGTGTGATAATTTGAAAGTTTACCAGTCCACATGGGTTGAAAGCATCTTTATAGGACACTTGCAGATTTCTAACAGTCAAGTTTTATGTATAGCAATAGTATGTGTAACATAAATCATAACTTTTTTTTTTTTTTACATAATTTCACTTATTTGCAGTTATGGTTTTATACATGTCTTTCAATTTAGCTAGCTAGCTAAACTGCAGATTAAGTAGTCAGTTTCCACATCTTGTGATACTGAATTATAGTATTCCAACCCTTGTGCTTACAATTTTAAAAAATTTGATTTAATGACATGATTTTTTTTTTCTCAATTGAGTTCTAAAACTAAATCCTTACTGGTGTTAAAAAAGCGAATGGCTAGTAAGTATTCATGCTTAAATTGGAAAAAGTGATCTGGCCAGCACATGGGTTTGTATTTGTATATATATTTTGTAACCAAAGTTTACCAAAGTAATATGCATTATGCAGTACCATGTAAGTTTATTTTTTATATTTTAATCTTTTAGTCTGCTTTTAAAGCAAATGTATTTTTAAAACAAAAAAAAATCATAACTTTCTATGCAACTGAAACACTTTGACTTATATTTTTGGCCTAAATTTGAACAATCTATTTACCTATTGCGATGTTCATTTATGTTAATTCCTGTAGTCAAGAGTTTGTTTCATTGAAGATGTTAAATATTACAGATGGAGAAATAGAATATTGTAGAGGAGTAGTACCCCATGCTTTCCATCACACAGCTAAGATTGGTCTTGGGGCTAGCACCTACAACTTTTAAATTGAAGGTGCTGAGTTAAAAATTTGAATAGGAGAAATTATAAAAATATTTTTTTCCTGCTACAAACAGACATTCTAATAATTTAATGATGTAACTAGAGTTTAGCTGTTGTGACTACTGCTTTTGAAAATTTTAACATTTAAAAGCTTGAAGTGCAAGCTCTGGAATGAACTGAAAATCATAAAAATGCTTCTCCCTAAGTCTTTAATGCATACGAGGGGGGACCCAAAAATAACCAGAATTTTGTTGTTGTTAGGTTGGGACTTGTAGTACGTAGTTGGGTCGCTAGGGCAATCTAGTTACACTCCTCACAAGTCAGTCTGCCAAGTGCCATCAGTCTGGAAGGTTGTGCTTGTGTTCAGTGAATTTTGTAAAAGTAGTTTTGTGCAAGCGTCGTTTTTTTTATGATGGCTGATTATCGTGAGCAATGCGCGGCAGTGAAATTTTGTTTTCTCCTTGAAAAAAGTGTTGCAGAAACTATTGTTATTGAAACGGTATGACAACCCTGAACCACCCACCCTACTCACCGGATTTAGCTCCGTGTGATTTCTTTTTGTTCCCTCCGATGAAAAAAGACTTGAAAGGAAGACTTTTGCTGACGTCGAAGAGGTAAAGCAAGAAACGACCAGAGCATTAATGGGCATTACTACAAATTTAAAAAATGTTTCGAACAATGGAACAAATGGTTAGATAATTGTATTTCTGCCAATGGAGAGTACTTTGAAGGAGATTAATTGTAGTTTGTACAGAAAATTAAATTAAACACGTTTTAAAAATATTTCCGGTTATTTTTGGGTCCCCCCTCGTATGTCAAATTTAGTGAACTTCTGAACAGTTGCTTGGTTGTTGTTTTTATCAGCATTAAAACTTTTCAGCATTAAAAGTTTTAAAAGCCCAAAACTGAAGTTTTGAAATTCAACAAAATGTAATCCAGTTTTAAGACTAATGAGTTCAGTTTTTACTCAAAATTTCTTTTGAATTGGTAGATCCGTGCTTTAGCTGCATTGTGCGCACACTTTTTTGCACAGAGACAAAGGCATACACCTTTCCAAAAAGATGGGACATCAAAACATGTTTTTCTGTTGAAAACCTAATAATTTTTTTTTCGTAAATACAATACTTCCTCCATATATGAACTTCAGAGAAAGTAAAAGCAGATGATTTCTTACATGAAATACATGAAGTAGTGGCAGCTAATGTCACACCTTGCATTCACCCCATTTAAGTTAATTGTGGACAATTTCCACCTCATTTCTAAAATAAAGCATCCTTAATGTTCGTAAACCTACAATGCAATATACTTTGTTGAAAGTACTAGACAGTAGTTATGCAGGCAGTGGACATAGAGAATACATCTTTATTAAATTGTATTGTTATCATTAGACAATATTATTTTGATTCCTTCATTACAGAAAATTATAATCTCACAAGTTCAATCTTATTTAAGGATGCACAATTTTTATATGGGAAATTTCAGTCTGGGTCACAGCACAGAAACATCCTTAATTCTTCTCATAAAAAATATTCATTCTGATTTGCTTCAATGCAGAGAATACCACCTAGCAATGTTGCAATATCGAATTTGTGTAGTCTGATACAATTTCAAATAACTTCTGCATTGTTTGGTAAACAATAATGGAATTTTTATTGCAACAGGGAAAAAATCATTTCCCATATCAAAAAGGAAGTATTAAGTTTTAACATGAGTTTGACTTAAAAGCCATTTCTGAACCAAGAGATTTGCTCAAAAAGTAAAAATGTTTTCTAAAAATTAAATAAACTGATAATAATATAAAACATAATTACTTGATTTCCAGGTCAGGTTTGCATGGGTGAAAGTGTTGTTCAGAAATTATATTTCTTGTTACTGTTACTGATTAATTTAGTATAATGTAGAACAGGGGTTGCCCACACTTTTTTGGCTTGTGAGCTACTTTTAAAATGACCAAGTCAAAATGGGTTACGTATAAGATAGGGGCTGTAGGTTTGTACTTAAGTTGAATTTGTATGTAAGTTGGAACAGGTACCTTATTTTAATAAATGCTATTGCTGACCGACTGTAACCAAGTGCTCTGCCAATGAATGATGGAGTTTCACCTCTCTCTGACCTTTTTATTAATTCTACTTTATTTTCAATGGTGATAGTTTTTCTCTTCTTTACTGTATCACCAGCACTTGCATCAGATTTTTGTTTCAGAAGCATTCTGGAAGGGTGAAGACAAAAGGTTAAGATAAGCTCTTTTACACAGCACTGTACACGCTACCACAGCAGGAAGGCACCCGTCATCAATACGTCTGATGTACTGACAGGAGACAACTTCCTGCTATGTGCATAACAGTACAAGCAGGCTTGCTATTGAGAACGAATGGGGATGGCGAGGGACGGTTCATCACCAGCCCACCTCCCAGTCACCTCCACTACAGTATGCTGCCTGAAGCGTCCGGCCACCGAGAGCGAACACGGTGCGGCAAAAGGCGTGTAGTGAATTACCCACCACTGCCCCCATTCAACAGGCGGCCATCAGAGGGACACACTACAATGCTACCCCCCCGCCGCCCCGTTCACCTTCAATGGGGTCACCGCTTGCAGCATCACCAGTCACCCACCGAGATTGAATGAGGCAGCCGTGTGTGGTGGGCGGGCAGTGAAATCGCTTGCCGCTGGGAGCTGCCTAAAGGACACTACACTGCACAAGCAGCGAAATCGCCCCCCTCTAGCGTCCCCAGGCCGAAGATGACAGAGCGGCAGTTACTGAGGCACATGCGCCACAGCTGCAGCCCTGTTCGTATGTCGCAGGTCGGATGTCCGTAACCTGGGGACTACCTGTGTGTGTGTGTGTGTATGTATATATATATATATATATATATATATATATATATATATATATATATATATATATATATATATACTCAGCAAAAAAAAACGTTCCTTTTCCAGGACTGTGTATTTCAACAATAATGTTTTAAAAATCCAAATAACTTTACAGATCTTCATTGTTTAAACAATGTTTTCCATGCATGTTCAATTAACCATAATCAATTAATTAACATGCACCTTAAGACCTTAACAGCTTACAGAAAATAGGCATTTAAGGTCACAGTTCTAAAAACGCAGGACACTAAAGAGACTTGTCTACCGACTGTGAAAAACACCCAAAGAAAGATGCCCAGGGTCCCTGCTCATCTGCGTGAACGTGCATTAGGCATGCTGCAGGGAGGCATGAGGACTGCTGATGTGGCTAGGGCAATAAATTGCCATGTCCACACTGTGAGACGCCTAAGACAGCGCTACAGGGAGACAGGAAGGACAGCTGATCATTCTCGCCGTGGAAGAGCCCGGATCTCAATCCCATTGAGGACGTCTGGGACCTGTTGGATCGCAGGGTGAGGGCTAGGGCCATTCCCCCCAGAAATGTCCAGGAACTTGCAGGTGCCTTGGTGGAAGAGTGGGGTAACATCTCACAGCAAGAACTGACAAATCTGGTTCAGTCCATGAGGAGGAGATGCACTGCAGTACTTAAAGCAGCTGGTGGCTACACCAGATACTGACTGGTACTTTTGATTTTGAGCCTCCCTTCATTCAGGGACACATTGTGGAACATTTTTAGTTTATGTCTTATGGTGTTGACTCTTTTAGTGTTCATACAAATATTTACACATTAAGTTTACTGAAAGTAAAAACAGTTGAAAGTCAGAGGACGTTTCTTTTTTTGCTGAGTATATAATACTAGCAGAATACCCACGTTTCGCAGCGGAGAAGTAGTGTGTTAAAGAAGTTATGAAAAAGAAAAGGAAACATTTTAAAAATAATGTAAGATGATTGTCAAAGTAATTGTTTTGTGTATTTGGCGGCAGCGTCACAAAGTTTTTTTTGTCTCTGCATCAGAAAATGTACCACGACGTCTGACACGCCTCCTTTTTAATGTTTCTCACAGCTTGGATTGCTGCTGTCATAATGGGTTTGAGTCATATATATACATATATGTATATATATATATATATGTATATATGTATGTATGTATGTATATATATATATATATATATGTATGTATGTATGTATATATATATATATGTATGTATGTATATATATGTATATATATATGTATGTATGCCTCGAGTTAGGAGACCGGGTTCACTTCGGGTCCTCCCTCGTGGAGTTTGCATGTTCTCCCCATTTCTGCGTGGGTTTCCTCCGGGTGCTCCGGTTTCCTCCCACAATCCAAAGACATGCAGGTTAGGTGGATTGGCGATTCTACATTGGCCCTAGTGTGTGCTTGGTGTGTGGGTGTGTTTGTGTGTGTCCTGCGGTGGGTTGGCACCCTGCCCAGGATTGGTTCCTGCCTTGTGCCCTGTGTTGGCTGGGATTGGCTCCAGCAGACCCCCGTGACCCTGTGTTCGGATTCAGCGGGTTAGAAAATGGATGGATGGATGGATGTATGTATGTATGTATATATATGTATGTATGTATATGTTTATATGTGTATATGTTTATATATATATTAAACATGGGCGATATGGCCTAAAATCAATATCACGATAAATTGAGCAGTTAACCTCGATAACGATAAATGGACGATAACCACCCCAAGTGCCAAAAAAACAAACTTTTTTTTTTCCATTTGATGGGGCTGTGGCAGGCAGCATAGTTCCTCCAGTTATTTTGATAATATTATTCCCCCTAGACCTATTCATTGCAATTATATTATTACCACTTTAAAGGACTGTAAAATGTCACTGAAAATAAATGAAGACAATAGTAGTAAGTACTTTTAGTGGTTAAGATTTATTAACTGAACAAAATAAAAAGTGTAGGATACAATATGTAACCATGCTCTCTAAAAAATGTGTATCCCTTGTAAACAAAATAGTTTAATAATAAATATGTTTCACATTGGCTATTCACAAAGTAAACAATGATTGTGCAAATGTAATGCCATCATGGACAAAGGCCTATCTCTGCTAAGGCCTTGAGGTAGCATATCTATCCAAATCTTCACACCCAACATCACCCCAATTCATGATCTAATTCTCAAATAAAGCAAGCAAAATAAAGTAAGAATTAAATAAGACCTCTCAGACCATATTTACAAAATTAAAAGGGTTGGCACAGTAATAAAACATTTTAAAAATCATGTATTTTGCTACATTTCACAGCACAACATGATCAACACTGGCTCACAATAAGTCTTCTGTAAAAACTTTCTGGATACACTGCTGCTCAGCAGTCTTAAGTATTTTTATGCCTATATAAACATTATTCAAACATTAATACTTTCAATTTTGAATATGACACACAGAATTAAAGTCACTTTAAAACACACCAGATGTCACCACCCAAATATATTAAGATGTACACACTTACCGACTGCCAGGTGCAGCCTGTGCCCAAAACATTGCACCCGTGTCCATTTATTGAGCTTGACAGCTTTCACAATATTTGGGCCGTTGTCAGTTGTTATAGCAACAAGGTCCTCTTCACTGATGTCCCATGCAGACAGCATCGCTCTCAACCCCTGTCCAACCATCTCCCCCGTGTGATCAGATGGAAAATAGGCCGTCTCGAGCACTCTGGTACGCAGCTCCCATTTGTTGTCGATGTAATGAACTGTGAGACTAATATACGGCTCCATTGTGCGGCTGGACCAGAGATCGGATGTGGCTGCAACGCGCTTAACGTATCTCAATTCAGCAGCAACCTTTTTCTCTCTGTGCTGTACATGCTGGGAATGATAGTTTTGAAAAATATTTTCGTGATGGGAGTTCGTATCTCTTGTCAATTATTTTCATGAAGTGTCTGAACCCGTTGCGTTCCACTGTAGCAATAGGAGCCATGTCTTTTGCTATGTGGTAGCCTATAGCATTTGTGATTTCTTGCCATCTTTTGAAGTTCGCTCATATAGTTGAGTACTAGCAAATGCTTGGTTATTGACCGCTGCCTGGTGGAGGAAGGCGTTTTTGCTGGTCCTCCTAATCTCTTCTCGCTTTGAGCTTTTTTATGTCTTGAATTGAATCACATGGTTGTGCTGCAGGTGGTGGAAGAGGTTGGTTGTGTTACCTTGACTTGACGCAACAGTCTTTTTGCAGAGTTTACATTTAACAATTTTTTGATCAATATCATCCTTGTTGAATCCAAAATGTTGCCAAACGATTGATGATGCATTTTTTGTTAACAAGCGTCTCCTCTTCCTCCTCCACCAGCTCTACCTTCGCCGCTGCTGCTTCAACATTTAAATCGTCCTCCATTTGTTCACCCGTGTCTCGTCTTGTTACAGGTAGTAGAGTCATGTGACTCCACCCGTCAAGTCTGTAACGTAGCACAGCGTCTTAAAGGGACATGAACATCGCCAACCTGCACATGCCTTTTCTTTTTTTAAAATACCGAATTTACCGACATGGGCAAAATGACGTCGATGAGAGTCATAAATTTCGGTAACGATAAATTTTTGATATATCGCCCAGCCCTAATATATATATATATGTATATGTATATATGTGTATATGTATATGTATATGTATATATGTGTATATATATATGTATATATATGTATATATATATATATATATATATATATATATATATATATATATATATATATATATATATATATATATATATATGTGTGTGTGTATATGTAGATATGTATCTATGTATGTGTGTGTGTGTATGTATGTATATATATATATATATATATATATATATATATATATATATATATATATATACACACACACACATACATATACTTGTGTGTATGTTTGTATGTTTCTATATGTGTGTGTATAGCTTTGGTCACTGAGTGCAAGGGAAAAATAATAAAATATAGTCTATAAGTTATTAAACAGTAAAACATTAACGTTTTAAGAATTACAGGTACATTGAGCACTACTGGAGTGGTTGCGGGTAAACTACATTTTAAAGACTGTGTAACACAACAGGTAAGTAGAACTAACAGCAGCTAAAATGTATATGGATCATCTCTCGGTAGTAGATCCCTTTTGAAAGGCTACACACGGCTGTGGTATAGAAATTACATTTTCTATGTGAGCGTTCAAATTTGTGCCTCTGGTAATGTGCCTTACCGGCATTTAAAGAAAATTAGTTTTTTGTCCTCTGCAGTGTTAAGAGAGAAAGGCTTTGGTTTGGGATAAAAAGAAAAAAGGTGTAAAGAAAGGAAAGTTGCCTTTTTCTTTTATATAGTATAGAGTAGTACTGGGCGATATGACGATATGTATTGTGGGGACGATAGAAAAGTGTCTATCGTCCTATTTCTCTTCTATCGTTTCTATCGTTTCTAACCTAATTTTATCAATTACTAAATAAAATATTGCATTAAATAGGCTATGACAAATGTATGATAATGTCTTGTCGCTATGCAATGCATACTCTACCCTTTATATAAGTGATAATCAAGAATAAAAATGAACTTTTTCGCAAAGAAACTCCGTCTTGTGGTTTTGCGACAAGACGTTTTACGTTGTTGCGACATGCTTTACGCTAGTTAACTCGTGAGTGCTTAAAGATGAATGCCCGGAGTCGCAACAAACTGAAACTGCTATGCAGGCAGCAGCCAAGAAGTACTTTTACCGAAACGTGGGTGCGTCAGTGATTTGGTTGCATTTTGGCTTCAAGAGCTCTGACACGGAGCAGAAGACAGTCATGTGCAAACTCTGCCAAAAGATTGTTTCCGTGCCCGACGCTAACACAACAAACCTCTTTTACCACTTGAAGAAGGTCCACGAAAAAGAATACGGGAGAATCGAAGAAATGCGACGTAAAGAAAGTTGTGAAACAGCCCGGGCAAGTGGCGATAAAAAATATAGCCAGCCTAAAATTAAAGAGTCTTTCATAAAAAGCACACCGTTTGAAAAAACGTCCCAGCGCCATAAAGAAATCACATGTGCCATCTTGCATTACATTTGTAAAGGCATGACCCCCGTGTATGCAGTTGAGAAGGGTAGCTTCCGAGACCTCGTCAAAGTCCTTGACCCGGTGCGTTATGCCCAGTCGTAAGCACTTCAGTAAAGTCGAGTTGCCTCGCTTATATAACGCATGTCCGGCCCAAGTAGAGAAGGATGTTCGCAGTGTGGTCCATTATGCTTTGACAACTGACCTGTGGACGAGCAGAGCTACGCAGCCCTACATGAGCGTAACCATCCATTACATCAGCAAAGGCTGGATCCTCTGTGCTCGCTGTTTACAGACTGCGTACTTTCCAGATGACCACACGGGAGCCATGAAAGCCCAAGGTGCGTTACTCGTGCAGTAATTTGTATGAGGTACTTTTAGTTTACTGTACTGTCATTTTTACTGTAGTAATTCCAAGAAAGACCCCCTAATAAAGTATTTATCTATCTATAAATTTGACAGAGTCATTTTTTCTACTTTTACAAAAGTAGCCTTTTATGTTTGCACTTTTATTCATGGCTAATGCCTTAAACAGTGTTATGTTCAACTCTGATATTTACTTTTGATACTTTATTTTGGTTTGCAAACTTTGCACTACAAGGTTGAAAAATGTTTTGTGTTTATTTTTTGTAATTGAGTGCTTTTCTGCTCAGAAACTTGAGAGGGTTGTGCACTTTAATTTATTTTTTTTTTAATAAAGTTTATTTTGATAATACTATTTAAATAACTATGATGTGGATAAAAAAATGTGAAGGCTACTGTAGCTCTACCTCCACCACATCTGTTGTCAGTTGATACATTTATATTGCTAAACTAAAATGTATTTTTCTCATTTGTGACAGTTCAGTTAAATGTCGCTTCAAAATAAAGTTGCAAAAAAAAGTATGCAATGATATTTTTGTCAAACTTTTCAGAGAATAACTGAAAACGTACTTTATTGTGGGTGGTATATCGTGATATATATCGTTATTGTGATATAAAATAATCCATATCGTGATATATGATTTTTCCATATCGCCCAGCACTAGTATAGAGAGATGTGTTCGCTGACGTTATGATTGCCTTTTGGGGACAGTCGCGGTGCGTCTTGTGTAGACTGGTGAGACGTCCCCGCCATTAATCGGTTGTGATGGCACTGTCAGTCCTCCACTCGTGTGTGTGTCTTCATAATCCGAGCTGACGACCTCATAATCGTATACGTGCAAAAGAAAGTGCAAATCGGCTTAATATTAGTTTGCCGCGGTGTAGAAAAGGGGTCCTTTGTTTGCACTTGTCTGGGCTATAGCTCAGGGGGAGGAGGAAAAAAATTAAAAGTGCTCACTTTGACTTAAGGCAGAAGCGCAGTCAGCGCCTCAAAATACCCGCGCCACGCAGCGGAGAAGTAGTGTGTTAAAGAAGTAATGAAAAAGAAAAGGAAACATTTTAATAATAACGTAACATGATTGACATTGCCATGAGTGTTGCTGTCATATATGTGCCTGCCTAAATAAGTCACCCTCGCTTTGCTCTTACTTTTTTACCGTTCATTTAATCATGGCTAGTGGCGGAAAAATTATAAAATGGAAGGAGGATTACACTGAGTATGGCTTTACCAAAACAATTATTGATGGCGAATCGATTATTCATAAAGCTTGAATCCGTGATCTGTTTTTCTGTGTTAACCTCATATTTTTTCATACTTCTTCTCAAACTAAGGTGGTGCGAGGGTAAAATGAATCGGGATGCGCTGATCAATGTAATCGGTGTACCAGGAAATCATGCATTGACAAAAGCTCCCCTTTGCTTGTAATGCAAAGTGTGATTAAATGCATTATTTTTTAATGCGTTATGGAGCACATGCATCGAAGCTTCTCAGCTGTGCTTGTGTTAAGAAAAGGAAAGATTTTAAAAATAACGTAACACGATTGTCAATGTAACCTTTTGTAAGTAGTGCCTGGAGGATTCAGTGTGGAGAAACTCTAGAGACAGCGTGTGTATTAACTTGTGGATTTTTCTGTGAGTATTTGGTGGCAGTCTGACGAAGTTGCTTCGGAAGACGGCGTTAGTCGCGGAGCTCAGCTCAGAGCGAAATGAGGTAAATGGGAGGGGTGATGATGACGTGACTCCCCCACCCGCCTTAACTGTCAATCCCCCACAAACACTGTCTCTCGGAAATTGCATAAGCACACCCCTTCACCTACAATTTTAACTTAGTCACAAAGTGATCAAAACTCTCGTTTATATCCTGCGTCCTCTTATTAAACTTGTATCCCGCATTCCCGTGGGCATGTGAAACGCCAGCGGTAGCCTGTCTATGAACTTAATTTAAAGTTTAGGTTTACACCTTGCTTTCTTTCCGAGGTAGCAGCCTCATGAATATGGTAGTATATGTCACTCGCTCGCTTCTTATTGTTTCGCTGCCTTCTCAATTATATAATGCAAGTTTTCTTAAGCGCTTTTTGGAGGTCTTCCTGGTTTTCTACGCACTGCGTTGACAGTCAGTTCACGTGATTACGTGGGAGGCGTGATGATGTTACACGAAACTCCTCCCCCCACGTCTTTCCAGCTCAACTCCATTACAGTTAATGGAGATAAATACCTTCCAGTTATGACCATTAGGCGTAGAATTTCGATATGAAACCTGCCCAACTTTTGTAAGTAAGCTGTAAGGAATGAGCCTGCCAAATTTCGGCCTTCTACCCACACGTGAACTTGGAGAATTAGTGATGAGTGAGTGAGGGCTTTGCCTTTTATTAGTATACACACACACACATATGTGTATATATATATATATATATATATATATATGTATATATATATATATGTATATATATATGTATATATATATATATATATGTATATATATGTATATATATATATATATATATATGTATATATATATACTGCTCAAAAGAATTAAACAAACACTTTTTAATCAGAGTATAGCATAAAGTCAATGAAACTTATGGAATATTAATCTGGTCAGTTAAGTAGCAGAGGGGGTTGTTAATCAGTTTCAGCTGCTGTGGTGTTATTGAAATTAACAACAGATGCACTAGAGGGGCAACAATGAGATGACCCCCAAAACAGGAATGGTTTAACAGGTGGAGGCCACTGACATTTTTCCCTCCTCATCTTTTCTGACTGTTTCTTCACTAGTTTTGCATTTGGCTACAGTCAGTGTCACTACTGGTAGCATGAGGCGATACCTGGACCCTACAGAGGTTGCACAGGTAGTCCAACTTCTCCAGGATGGCATATCAATACGTGTCATTGCCAGAAGGTTTGCTGTGTCTCCCTGCACAGTCTCAAGGGCATGGAGGAGATTCTATTAGACAAGCAGTTACTCTAGGAGAGCTGGAGAGGGCCATAGAAGGTCCATAGCCCATCAGCAGGACCAGTATCTGCTCCTTTGGGCAAGGAGGTACAGGATGAGCACTGCCAGAGCCCTACAAAATGTCCTCTAATGGGCCCTGAGCTCACTGCCCAGCAGCATGCAGCTCGATTGGCATTCGCCATAGAATACCAGAATTGGCAGATGCACCATTGGTGCCCTGTGCTTTTTACAGATGAGCAGGTTTACCCTGAGCATGTGACAGAAGTGAAAGGGTCTGGAAAAGCCATGGAGAACATTATGCTGCCTGTAACATCATTCAGCATGAGCAGTTTGGTGGTCGGTTAATGATTGTATGGGGAGGCATATCCATGGAGGGTCACACAGACCGCTACAGGCTTGACAAAGGCACCTTGGCTGCCATTAGGTATCAGGATGAAATCCTTGGACCCATTGTCAGACCCTATGCTGGTACAGTGGCTCCTGGTGCACGACAATTCCTGGCCTCATGTGGTGAGAGTATGCAGGCAGTTCCTGGAGGATGAAGGAATTGATACCATTGACTGGCCACCACACTTTCCTGACCTAAATCCAATAGAACACCTCTGGGACATTATGTTTTGGTCCATCCAATTCCACCAGGTTGCACCTCAGACTGTCCAGGAGCTCAGTGATGCCCTGGTCCAGATCTGGGAGGCGATCCCCCACAACACCATCTGTCATCTCATTAGAAGCATGCACCGATGTTGTCAGGCATGTATAGAAGAACACAGGGGCCATACAAAGTGCTGCGTACAATTTTGAGTTGCTGCAATAAAATTTTGGCAAAATGGACTAGCCTGCCACATCATTTTTTTACTCTGAATTTTGGGGCGTCTTTGAATTCAGGGCTCTCTGTAGGTTGATCATTTTCATTTCCATCAAACGATGTGGCAACCTTTCGTTCCTAACACATTACCCAATCTATATCAGTATAGATATAGAGGATTTCTTTTTCCCATTGAGATCTGATGTGTTTTCAAAGTGTTCCTTTAGTATTTTTTGAGCAGTTTATATATATATATACACACACACACATATGTGTATATATATATGTGTATGTATATATATATATATATATATATATATATATATATATATATATATATATAATATACACACATGCAGCGAAGTACTGCTTTTTATTAAGAAGAAAATTAAACCTTTTTAAACTGAGGGAAAATATACCAATAATTATTTGTTAAGGATCTCTTTGTATACCACATTGTCAGTTCGACCCTCCGTTTATAATATGACCAAGCTGTCCGCTGAGCTTACTCTTGATCATACAACGTACAGTTGGCCATGTGAAAAGTAATCTTGTCTCAAATGCAACACGATCTACCTGCACTTCCTTTCCGATCTACCGGTCGATCGCGAGCAACGTATTGGGCACCCCTGCTGTAGAAAGTTATTGGTTTGTCAAGATGTAGTCCATAGCCATTTAAATCAACTATTAAATTAATTCAGTGGGTTTGTTTTTCAGACTATTTGCACAAATGGCATCTTGAGGTATTTTGCAGACAGCTACAGTATGTATTTCAAATACATCTGTAATGTACTTCTGCCTTTTTTTTCCGGTGATAGCTGGGCATTTTGTTGGAGCAGCAGGCATTTCTGTTCCTGTGTTCTCCATCCATTCATGCCTTTTCTAAATCACCTGTTTTTGTTCAAGTTTACTGCTGAAGGTACCTATCCTGGCAGCATTTGATGCTGTCTTATAGGGGTGGATAATCTTTGTCAATCTTTGTCATGTCATGGGTGCAAGTGGCACGGAGGCTACTTGTAGAATTATTCTGATATTCTGGCCCTTGTGAGGTATTCTTAACAAGAGGATGGTAAAGTTGGCTGTTGTAAGCATAGTAAATTACCATACTGTGTCATGCAAAAAAGCTTTTAATCCTGCAAATAGGGAAAGTCCACAGCACATTTCACCTGAAACCCTACAAATTCAGAGCTATGAACCAGACAATTCGGAGAAAAGAAAACTACGTGAATTGTACTAGTTTGTGGCATAACCTGAACTTTCATCTCAGCTAGTTGTATAAATGAAAATTGTAACAAGGTCACCTGGAAATGGCATTTCTGTGGTTGAATTGTATTTAAAGTGACATGATGCTCCTTTATTAAATTTTGTTTAATACAATTTGTCTTTATTTGCTTTTTTGCAGACCCAGTAACAATTTGAGCACTTTTTTGCATTTCTCCCCAATATCTTTTTTTTATTTTATTGATTTTATTTGAAGAAAACAACATTCCAAACAATCATGTCAAACTTAACAAACCAGCATTCAACCCTTGCCCCAGAGAGAGAAGAGTCTTCAAGAGTAAATCTTTAAAAACATTAAAGAAACGAGAATGTCCTTCTGCCCCGATTATAAGTTTTTATTCTAAGATTTGGGTTTCAGAAAAGATTTTAAGTTGGATGATTGAATGCTTTTCACATATGGAGATAGAGTGTATTCTGTGAATGGCTGCCTTCTACTCCTTTTCTGAAATGTTAAGTGAAAGATTCTATCTCCATCGTACCCTAGGATATTTGAAAGGAAGAGATTTTGAAATGTTTTTATATTATTGAGAAACTGTCCTAGTTTTCAAAACTGATCAGTATTGCCTCTGGAATAAAAATTGGTGGGAGGTGAGGAAATTTGGGCATGATACATTTAGCAAAATTTCTGATTTGAAAGTAGTGGAAAATTGTGTTGATGTGAAGTTAAATTTGTAGTGTAATTGTTCACAAGATGCAAAGACATTATCTATATACAAATCTCTAAGTGTATTAATCCCTGGCATTTTCTGTACATTAAATACTGTTCAGGTTTGAGAGGGTAGAAGAAGGTGATCATCTTGTAAAGATGCAGCAGATAAAAGCTTCTCTGTCTTAAAGTGTATCCTATATTAGTTCCATATCCTGAGTGACTGATGACAATTGGATTATTAGTGTATTGATGAAAATATGTATTTATTGGGACACAAAGTAGGGCATATAAAGAAGTACAGCAAGATTGTATTTTTATTGCAGAACTGGCTTGTGTATATTCATCAATTTGTGCCAATGTCCATGTCTTTATTGGTTTTATATTTGCTGGCCAGTAATAAAATTGAAAGTTACGTACTGTCGTTCCTCCTTCTGCTTTAGGTCATTGTAGGGGAGATCTTTGGATGCATGGATGTTTCAAATTCCAAATAAATAAGGTTATAATTGAATCTAATTTATTGAAGAATGATTTGTTAATGTATATGAGGATGCTCTGAAATAGAAGCTTAGGAAGAATGCTCATCTTGACAGTACGAATTCTCCCTGTTAATGTGAAATGGAGGGTAGACCTTGTGTTTAAATCTTGTTTAAATTTTTCCATGCATATAGCAAAATTTTGTTGAAAAAGATGTATTTACCTGTGATGTTTACACCTATGTATTTGAATTGATCTGCTAAAATAAATGGGAATTTGGCCAGTCTTAATATTGTGTGCTAGAGAATTCACTGGAAAGTGCACGCTTTTTCAAATAAATTTTGAGTCCAGATATCTTGTGATATTGCGGGTCTGCTCCTTCCTCACTCTTCGCTTTTGGAAGCCTCTTGAACCCAACACTGTCGATAAGTCATGACTGGGATGAGCATGGCAAATGAGGACAAAACACACCAAACAAGGAGATGATGAAAAGTGCTAGTGCTTTTATTGTAAATAATCAAAATTCAAGTGCCCCACGTGCAGTGCTCAAAAAAGTTCAATACATAAATAATCCATTAAAAATGTTCTTTGGGGGTTAAAAATCAGCAAATGGAGAAATATGTTAAAAACTAGGTTAAAACAACCCAGTGCAGGAAACTCATTTTAAAATCCATAAGCCCTGGTGTCTTCTATTAAAACTGATGCCTCTCTGGCTTATCCTGTTCGGACTTTGCAGCCCAGAGAGACATCGACCATCAGGTGCAGACACCCATCTCTATTGGCCTGTGTCCCCTGCCACCAATCCCACAGCATCCATGGGCAACCACAGAGCCCAGCTCTGTCTGAACCCTTGCCAGTTCAGCTGCTCCACCCAGCGCAGGCACTCTGCACTTCCACCACTGCAAATTGCTCCACCTGCCAAAAGTACCCCTGAGCATGATGGTCACTCCTACACCCAAACCGCTCAACAGGAGTGACCCACAGCCCCCTCCTGAGCGATGGCCACTCGGTCCTCCTTGGGGCTCTTTTCCCATCCACCTGCTTCCACTCTGTTCACCGGCTTGTTTTCTCTCTCTTTCTCCTCCCTGCTTCTACCATCTTTTAACTCCGCTATCTTCTTGACTCGTTCCTTTTTTTCCTCCTCATCTTGTGCTGCCCTTTATAGGCTGGGGAGCTTTTGCAGGTGCAATCAGCTGATTGCATCCCCGGGCTGATAATAAGGCAATCAGACTGACCTTGCGTGCTGGCAAGGCAACACACAGACAGCTGACCGCATCGCACCAACCTGGAGATTGGGCGTCTTCCCAACAGATCCTTCTCACCTGCTCCACTCCCCAGCACAAGTGTTAATTGTTTATTTATTAAAATGGCCACGGATCTGCTATACCACATACCTTTTGAAATTCTATTAGTGATTTGAAATCTGCTGGTATGGAAGTTTGTCGGTCTGATATATACACTACCATATTATCTGCCAATCGTGACTGTCAAATTCTTCTCTGATAATCACCTTTATCTCTGATACATTTCTCAAGTAAATGATCAAAGGCTCAATGACTGTTGCAAAGAGCAATGGTGTTAGGAGCCTCCTAGTTGAGTACCATGTTCTAGTTTGAAATAATGTTGTTAATAGAAACAGAGGCTCCTGGACTAGTATAGAGTAGTTTAATCCTTGCACATATATTTAGGCCAAACCCAAATTTGTGCAATGTGGTGAATAGGTAGTCTCATTCAACCATGTCAAATGTTTTTTTCTGTATCCAGAAATAATAAGATCTCTGGTGTGTTAGATTTTATGGATTGAGTATATTAAATTAAATAAATATTGAAGATTAGAAGCTAAGTTTCTGCTTTTAATAAATCTTTCAGTCTTTCTAGCTAGAACCATAGAGAGTTTCTTAACATCATAATTGGGAAGTGAAATTGGTCTTTATGATTGATGCACATTGTAATAAGTCCTTATTTTTCTTAGGATAGACAGTAATGAATGTTTGCGAAAAGTATGAGATAAAATGTTATTGTCTCCAGATTTTATAAATGTTGTTAATAGTAGTGGGGCTACCTTCTTTGATTTTTTTTTTTTGTTTAATTCCACTAGGTAGCCATCAGGGCCTGGTGCTTTTCCACTCTGGACTAAGATTATAGCCTATAGTAATTCTGAGAGGGTCCTAAGTTTTTCAGGCTCCTTTGCACTACGAGTATCTAGCTGTAGTGTTTGTATTGCATTAAAAAAACTTATTAGATTGTCTCTTATTAGCTTTAAACAGGTTAGAATGCAATAACTTGTAGTATTTTCTAAATGTGTGGGTTATATTTTTATGGCCAATGATTTTATCTCCATCTATGTTGGTAATTTCTGTTGTTGCAATGCTAACTTCCTATTTGTTGTTTTGTTGAGCTAAGATGTTATTAACCTTCTCTCCGTGTTTATAGTATTGATTTAAGGAAGAGCTGTTCTTTTTTTTTTTTTTTTTTGGGTAATGGTAATGTCATTGATTAGCTCTGATGCTTTCTTGGTTTCCAATTTATTTTTGTTGAAAAGATGTGAAATAATCTTTCCTCTTAAAAAAAACTCTTCAAAGTTTATCATAATAATCCTGCAGAGACCTCAGAACATAAATTTTTCTGATAATCAATTTGCTTGGAGATGAGTTCTGTACAGCTGTCATCACCTAATGACAGAGGGTTAAGATGCCAGCTGTAAGATGAGTTTTTTTTAGCATAATAGGGCATAGTGATTTAAGCTCCATGATCATAAGGGCATGATTGAAGATAACAATAGCGGTTATACTTGCAAGTTTTGAAATTGGGCAATAAATTATTCTCTATAAAGTAAATAACTTGAGTTACTGCAATGTACTGGTGAGAATAAGGAATATGTTCTTGAGTTTGAATTTAAAAATCTCCATGTTTCTGATAAGGTATATCCATTACAAACTTTGTGATTAATTTTGCTAGATTAATCTTTAGTTTTTTTTTTTTTGTTAGATGTTATCCTCACTGAAGAACTATCTATGTCTGGAGTTAAAGCACAAAGTTTCCAGTCATTATAATTTTATGAGTGTTCAGATTAGCAATAGATGTAAATACATTTTGGATGAAAGCTCTGTCATCCACATTAGGTGTGTAGATATTTATCAGAATTACTTTAGATTGAAATAAATTACCCATCACCTTGACATACTGCCTTTCAAGATCAGATACTATGTCCGATACTACAAATGAGAATGTTTTGTGTATTAAGATTCCCATACCTCTAGTTTTCTCTGTATACCTAGAATGAAATATTTGGCCAATCCAATCTCTTTGCAATCGAAACTGGTCCCTGCTTATTAAGTGAGTCTCCTGTTGGCATTTGTACTTGTTAGATGAGAAAATACTTTTTTCTGTTTAGATTGTGATTGGTTAGATAGACACTGCCTCTGTGTTTTTGAGAACATTTTGTAAACTTAAGTAAAGGCAGTATGCTGTTTAATAAACTAGCTTTATCTTTAATTTCATATTGTTGCCAGGTTTTATGGCTACGGATGCAATTATCATGTTGGCACTTATAGTTGCTGGGGTAAAAAGGATAAATAAGAAACTTGCTCTGTTTAAAATGTCCTCCACCTCCAACCCACCCCCATTTTCTCTTCCCAAATGAACCTAGACCACACCACACAAAGTCCTAATCCTCTAACATGCCAAGAGACAGTGTACATCAGAACAAAACAATCCCCCAGCAGCGGTGTACTAAAGATTAAAATTGAGATATTTTATGTTAGTTCAGTCCAGAGGCAGTAAACTTGGGGTTTGATGTTAAGTAGTTCCCTTGGAAATTGAGATAACTTATGATAGTACAATCCAGCTACAATAAACCTAGGGTATGATGTTAAACAGTCCCTTTAGATGGAAAAAAAGTCTAATGACACTATAAATTGTTACTTAGTGGGTACTAAAATATGCATATATTTAATAGAAGAAATTTCAGTGTTGTAATTGAAGAGAAAAAGAAAACAAAAGCAAAAACGTGTCCAAATGTTACATTACAAATAGATTAAATTGCAAGCTGAATCTTCTTTGCATTAACAGCTCACACTATTATTCATATTTCATGTTTTAAAAGAAGTTGGGATCGGTCTTTTTAACTCTTTTTCTGCTTCTTTAGGAAAGTTAAAAATCACTTTCAATTTAGCAGGAAACAAGAGGCTGTATCTGATTTTGGCTTTGTATAAGCACCGTTTAATGCTGTAGAATGCAGCTTGTTTGGCAGCTGTTGAAGGAGGGAAATCTGGCAAAAAATGAATATGGTTATTTTCAAATATAATCTACTCTTTCTGTCTGAGAATCATCATCAAACCTTCTTTAACTCATAGTTTGTCCAAATGCACAATTAGCCTTCTCGGTTTTGAGGCATTCGATACACTTTTGTGATAAGCTGCTGAGATCTGTGTCTGTGTTGAAGCCCTAATTATTATTGAGAATAGTTCAGCTATGAAATTCAGTGGGTTTGGACTTTCACATTTTCCAGGGAGACCTTTGACTCTGATGTTGCTCCCTCTATATCTATCTTCCAGAATAGCTAGTTTATTACTCGGCACTTTGAATTTGGATTCTATAGCAGTTGCTTTTTTTTGTCAGTGGCAGATGTCAATTATTCAACTTCTTCAATGTCTGCTTAACTTCTTCAAACTGAACACCAAGCACTCTAATCTTACACTCAAACTCTCTTATTTTCTTGTATTTTTTCATCGATTCTTGCTAGTATGTTTTTAAAGGTTACAGCAAAGCTATTACTTAAAAGTTCCTCCTGATCCTTTATATCCTGAAACCTCTTTTTATCCTTTACTAGCAGAACACGTGCGCTTCACTGCATTCACTAAAGTTGGAATAATTATGTATCTACATGCGACTTCTAGAGCTTCTTTATATACAACATTTTTGGTTTGTCCTCCTGGAGCCAAAATATATAAATTTTCTCTATGACTAATTCATGAACATGCTACATAAAAAATATAAACGGGAAAAACGGCCACACTGCCGGGAACAACAGTAAAAAAACAACAGTAAATGAGATAAAGTAAAAGTCTACTAAACACTAAAGTACAAAAACGAAGTAGAAAGTAACAGTAAACCGCAACACCGCCGGGAACACCGGCACACCGCATCTACTAAACACTAAGAAACACTTAAGTAAAAACACTATAGGAAAAAATACTATTCAGTTAGTACTGCGTCTAATAAACAGTAAATCAGTAAAGGAGAGAGGACTAAACACTAAGGAAAAAAGAATGGCAAGACCGCGTCAACTGCGGAGCTCAACTCGGAGCGAAATGAAGTGAATGAAATGAGGTGAATGGGAGGGGAGATGATCACGTGACTCCCCCACCCGCCTTAACTCTGCATCCCTCCACAAACACAGTCTCTCAGATTCCAACTCTCCTTTATATGTATATATATATTCTTCATTATGTCACAATTTATATTAATAATGTCTGTCTTTGTATCATTTATACTCCCACTCATACCCCAAAAGATTGTAGTTGTCAGCAGGGATAGAGAGCCCATGCTCAGTTCTGAAAACCTGCCTGAGATCAGCAAATTCTCATTGCTCACTTCACTTGCAGTTTTGCTCCCAGCTTCACTCTCGGCTGGAGCCTGCGCTGCAGCATGAGATCCTGACAGATACATTCCTTTGACTGCCTCTTCCTGGCAGGCCGTATCATGCAGGCCGTTGACTAAATACAGGATACTTTAGAGTGATAGTAAAACAAAAAAACAAAATAACACAGTTGCCATTGGAGCTGCATCCTAGACATCCATCTCTCACAACGGACCAGACCAACTCCCCAAAATGTGACCGAAACCTCACATGAATACAGCATTACTGTACTTCAACCCTTGTAATTTTGATGAGTGGATCCCATGGAATTTAATTCAAAAATTAATTTGGAAAAATCACTGAACTTTGCTGAAAATGGCAAAATGCATTGGAGCTAACAGATAAGGTAGAACTGAACTGGCTTTGAGTGGATTATAATGGTGCATTGGTGTTTTAAGTGTCCATGAGGTCTATGTATGGAGGTGTTTGCCAACTATGTTGGGCCAATTTTTGTCACCAAAATTTGACCTGAGCTGTAAGGAAGAAGCAGCTAACCATTGTGCCACCGTGCCTCAAGCAACAAAAGATGCAGACAGAATATCCACAAACAAAATACAACAAATAACCATAAACTAGCAATACGTAAAAAAGAATATGTATATTATTGTGCTCGCAGAGTTCCAGTCTTTCGAGCACTGATTAGCCTTGTCACAAAGCATTTTTTTTTTTTTTTTTAAAGTTGTGCTTCAGCCGGCATGCGTAATTAGCCATGCGGCACGGTAGCTTCCACCCAACTTGCACTTTTTTTTTGTATCTGTGCAAATGCTGATGAGAAGGGCTCCTTTAAGGTTTGATTTGGATCGTCGCTGGCTGCGTGACTACTTTCCACTGCATTGGTTGGTGTAGTATGTTGGGCCTTTATTTGCCATTTTGGCATACACTGACTCCAAATCAGAATCCAAACAGAAGTGCAAACATTTCATATTAAGATTATTATGCAAGGAAGGATTTTTTCTTGTAACAGAGCCCTTGAGGCAGAGCCATAGATGTTCAGCAGGGCACCTGTTGCTTGCATTAAACATTTCAGATCTTTTTATTAAGATGAGTTAAATAAATTGCATTGATTAATTAATTATTTGGCTGCTTTATTTGCCCCCTACCTCAGTCCAGCTGTTCATACTATCCTTTCCAAAATTATCACATTCCTCTGCCAAACCCGCTATAGCTAAAGGTTTTAAACGACTCTATTGTTTTCTAGTAAGTTTTGATCTTATTTCAAGGTCATTTCAAGTTAAGTCTCTCCCTTTTACAAATTATCGCAAATAATGGCCTCCTTTTGTTTGGATCTTAATCATACAGTATTTTGTTCTTGTTTATGCCAATAGTATGAGCCCATGTCTAGTAACACTGACTTAGGACAGTGGAATCAGGGGTTGTTTAAAGAAAAAAAATCAACACTTTTAAAGTTTTTTTTAGTAATATATAATTTTAAACACACCTAATCCATTGTATGTCTGTAGAGGGTTGAGGCTGAAAACACCAAAAAGACAAATAAAAAGAGAAGTAAGTTAAATGGTTGCATTGCTAAGAAGTGGCCTGGCATCAAATCCATGTCAACAGAAATGGTAGATACAAATTCAGAACTACAAAATATTTACTGATGGAAAAACCTGTTAGTTGCTTCTTAGTTAGACGTTTCAAACTGGAGTAGTATACATAAAGTAAAATGTCGAAATATTTTTCAAGTAAAATCAAACCAACATCTACCCACATTGAGTTGTATTAAGCATTTTTGGCACTATTATAAAAATAAACTGATAAATCTTTATCCAGAACGTTTTTCAGCAGTAATCTATAGACCTCTAAATAATTGAGTAGTTGTGTCTTTTCCTATTACAGCCATAGCTAATTTTATTTATTTATTTTAGAAAACATTAAACATTATACCATGTAGGTGCCAACTCTTTAAAGTCAGTTATCCAGTTCATTACAGAATAGTTGAAGTAGACCAGTTTTGCACCCTCTTGCTTCTGCCTTTCTGTGGAACATAAAAGTCATGAAAGCTAGCCTGCTGTTTGATCTTAAAGTATGTACCTTATGTTGCTATAATAAAAGAAGCAAGGGTGTGAAGTACCTTTAATGCCAGCTTGGCTTTTATACCTGCACTGCAGGGTATAGTGTCCTAAGGGAATAATTTTTAAAAAATTTAAAAAAATATATTTTTTGCTTATTTTCTCTAATAATTTCAAAAATAAGTTTTTAAGCTATTTATTCTTACAGAAGTGCATTAACCATAAGCTGCCAATGCCACCAGTACATCTCTCGATGAAATCACTTAAAGAAAATATTTCTTCCTTTATCATCCATGAACTTACATTGATTGATGAGGTTTTAACAAGATTTTTGCATTGTACTCCATTTCTTACCATGTGAACAGCAGTTCTCAAACCCAGTCTTTATATATAATACGCTACTGTGGCTGTCCGTTTATCTGACCGGGATTTTAAATCACCGGTAGCTTGCAAACCATTTGACCTATTGACCTGAAATTTGGTATACATATACTACATCAACAACAACATTTATTTATATAGCACATTTTCATACAAACAGTAGCTCAAAGTGCTTTGCATAATAAAGAATAGAAAAATTAAAGACACAATAAGAAAACAAAATAAATCAACATTAAATAACATCGACATAGCATAACATTAATTACATGACCTCTACTATCTGCTTTCGGGGTGATGATTGACCTCCAAGGTTATTCCTCTTTTTATTTTTATTTTATTTTATTGTAGAATCAACTCTCAGCAGTGGCCAGCAGGTAGGCCATGCTGTAAATGCATACGGGCGCATTTCTCATCCTTGCCACCTTCGCCGTCACTTCCCCTACCTCTTCATATCTTAAATCATTCTTGAGGCAGATTGAAGACTTAAGTGCCAGGTTAAGTGAAAAATCAAAGAAAACGTACTAAGTAATTCCAACACAAACACTGACTTAGTCAGTTTTAACAAAATGCTGACGAAAGAAGAGAAGAAGCGAGCTACTACGGTGGAGAAAAGAAGAGCTGCTCAGGAAGCAGCAAGCACATCAACCTCCGAGCAAATGAATGCTAAACGTACAGAGATAGATTATGAATGTTCAAGTCAAATGTATCGTACACCATTACTGGTACTTAATATTCAAAGTTGTCTTTTATTATGTGACAGTTTTTTCTTTGTCTCCCTGTATTCCTACTTACTTCCACAAAGCTATATACTGCTTTAGAAGGTAGTCATTTCTCCTCCATTCTTGTTAAAAGCCCAAACGAAACAAGTTTTCTTTCTGTGGTCTTTTCGATCAGTGTTCTATTTAAAGGGACATTAACCTCTTCGCTTTGCATGTAAATGTAAAAAACATTGTATTTTTTGGCTTGAAAAATTACATTTTTATTAAATGTCTTCATTTTACTGTAAAACGTGCAAAACACTAAAAGCACAAAGCCAGAGTAGAAAGTATAATGATACAAGTAATAATAATAATAATATGACACCACACTTTGCATGTGCAAGTGACATGAGTATCACTTTGTGTGGCGATAATGCTGTTGGCACTTGTACAGCCCAAGTAATCCTCAGGTGTTATGTAAGATGTGTGACATGTCCATACCATTTCCCAAGTTATGCTTGGGTTTAACGCTAAGGAGGTGATTATGTTAGTTACCCCTTGCTGCTTGTAGTGATGACCAAGAAAAGTTTTAATCTCCTGTTTTAATGGAGAACAGAAAAAGATGACACATTACTCTTGTCACAGAATTCACTTGCCAAGTCGTGTTGTTGCAATGTTCAAAATGCATGTGTTTTTTTTTTAAATTATAATTAAACCACTGACAAAATATCAGAGCAGTAAATGCACAGGAAATGTGTTCAATCAGTAACAAGCTTTTGAATTGAATTGGACTCTTAACCAGTGAAAAAAGGGAAGAGGCAGATCTTAAATTGAAGTTTGTTTGATGAACCGAGAGAAACACAAACTTGTTCAAGCTCAATTGTGGTAGGAGCATAAGAGTCTGCAGTCAGCTTGCACAAAGTGACGAATGACAAGAAGTTATTGGTGGAGGGAGTAAGAATTTGCTGGACTACAAAAGCAGCAGTTGAACTGCTTGTTGTGCAGACACAGCATTTGTGAGTGCAAGAGAAGAGAGAGAGAGAGAGAAAGAAAGAAAGGGAGGGAGGGAGGATTATTTCAAGGCCATGACACTGAAGCAGGAGACATTGTACATGAAAGTCAGTCAGATCAGGAAGCAATTATTGGGCTGGACATAATGGTAGTAGCAGGATTGGTATTTCAAGAGCTCTCCAGCATGTGTACCTGTGTTGTTGTTGGTTATGACTCTTACAGTATTTAAAATAAATTATATTAACCACCACTTTTTTTTTCTACAGTCAGTGTACATTTTATTGTTTGGGAAATAAAACATTAATTTTGCATCTTAATTTAAGAAAAATAAAAAGTTATCTATTATTTTCTTAATTATTGGTTTAGTATCTGTATTAAGGTATGAAAGCTGGTATCAGAACCAAAGTCAAAATGTTATTGTTGATCCACACATCATAATAATATTTTTTCATGTAATTTTTTGCAAATGTTATGTAAACTGTTTTGAAGTTGCATGAATCAAGCCCCTATGTTTCTTTACTAAACACAATGTAATCTACCCTATTTCACATTTTTCCCCCTTCACTTTTACAGCCTGGTGTATGGAAGTTCTCGATCCTCCCATCCAGACACAGACATCCTCCACCGACAGGCCTATGCGACACCACACCCTCTCCAGGGCTATGCAACTAATCACCATCCTGCAGGTATGTGGGTAAAGCCAGTAGATTATCATACTTAACTGTGATATCTTTGTCAGTAATGTAAAGTGATATATTAAAATTCTTAATATGGCTTCTTTTATTTCTTTTTTCCCCCAACACTATTTTTTAAATTAACTATATTTTAGTATGAATATTTTAACAATAACATGTCCATTTATTTGTTACTCAGAAATATTTGGCCCAGGCTTGTGGGAAGCCAGTTCCAGCAGTTCTTAATGAATGACAACATCTGGGTCATTATCCGTATCTGTATCAGGATCTGTTTTATTGAGCATGCAGTCAGTAACAGCATCTCTGCAGACCCAAGTCTAGCTCCTTAAATACCTGCAAAAATCTATATTTTATAATGTAAAGTATGAAATAAACCTGGTAGATTGGCTAACACAGGCCAGGTGGATTGGTTAAATGGCTCACTACTGCGACATATCACTTATTGGACGCATGTGTCTTTAATTGTTTTTTCATCATTATTATTTAAAAGGTAATATTAGGACAGTGAGTCATCCTACCCTGCAATGATAGAATGTAATGAAGCAGTAGATATTAAAGTATTAATTTCAAAACTTAAATAATATACATATAATAAACATTCCTAAATCTGGATGAACTAATCAGGAGAAGTAAAGTTGCGGCCATTCCAAGAATGCCATCCAAAGATCAATTTCATTAGATTAAGTTCTTTCAAACAATGATCACACAATTTCTTCCATATTCACAGTTACAGTGTTTTTAGGTAACACTGAAGATTTTGTCAAAGCCCAGCATAACTTTTGCAGCTTGAATTTCAGTTTTAAACCAAATGGTAAATGAGAGCGAGAAAATGTAAATGAGGTACTTGCTTCAAAATGGTGGTTATTCAGTTATTAAATATGAGCGTTTTTTAACACACTTACAACACAGTTGCCCCTGAGATGTCTTTATGCCCTCCATTTCATCACCTTTTGTCTCATAATTCACAACTAAAGCACAGCAGATAATTCTCTTGGCAGTTGTGCCAGTGAATGGTCAAAAGCACTATCGTATTAGATTATGTTTTATGGCAGAGTATGCCACCATTCGAAACTGTTTGGGGAAAAAAAATTGCATTCAGATCAAAATTCAGTTGGAAATATGAGGTTCCAGAGAGAAAATATATTTCCCTCATACTGCTATTCACAATCTGTATAACAGTTAGTGAAGATATTCTTGAGGAAATAATTTACCTTTATTTATTTTTCTGCTCCCCCCAGACCTTTTGCCATGTTCTTCAATGACTGGCAGCTTAAACTTAGATATTTGCAAACACCATACATGCCAGAAAATTACACCACAGACAATCTTACAGTCTGCTTTTTCAAACTGGGACCTGGAAGAATGCAAACCCTCTTGTTTAAGAATACACAATAGTGCATGTATCGTGGCATCAATTGGACTCTTTGTCTATGGATAATCTGCTATGGACAAAAATTTGTATTTTGCTGTTACCAAGGTTGTGGTGTATAAGCAGAAATGCAATGATCAACATCAACCCAATGTTGACGGGACATTGGTATCTTGGATTTGGCAGACAAACTTCAGGTACTCCCAGCTCTTAAAACAACAACAAGCAGAACACGCAGCTTGCCAGCAGCAGCACCTGCAGCAAGCCAGCGTGCGTTCAGCCCTCACACCCAACTCCACTCCTCCTCCTCCTCCTCCTCCTTCAGAACGCTATTGGCAGAGACGCAAAGTGGCAAAATGACAGCTGCTTGTACAGGCTTTTAAATTATTGATGCAAAGCGCAACAAGCACAACACACAGCTGGCCAGCAGCAGCAGCAAAACACCAGCTGAACCGATCGCATGTGTTCCGACACTAAATATTTTAAAGTAAAAATGAAAATAATGCATATGTAACAATTCCCATGAAAATAACAATCTCTTTAAATTGTTTATCTGGTAAGCCAAACCCAGGGGTGGGTGAGGGAAGCCCCCTAGTAATAATAATAATTTTTTTTTTTTTAAATTCAGTTTTATTCTCTCAGTCACGTTCACTCTCTACCCGATCTGACACTGTTTTCACATAAAGATGTGCTATAACAGAAGTGAACTCAGATGAGGATGAGGGTTCTACATTGGAGAAAGAATGCACGTCACACTTTTGCCGTCGCTGTACTTAGTCAAATCGAATGTTATTTACCTATTTACTTTGATTTATTTGCTTATCTTCCTACAAAGTAAAATCACAAGTAGACTGCAGAGCTTCCTGTGTTTGATCGACAAGGGCATGCTCACAAAGTACAGCGACAGCAAAAAGGCAACGTGCATTCTTTCTCCGATGTAGATCCCTTATCATCTGAGTTCACCTCTGTTATAGCACGTCTTTATGTGAAAACAGCAGTGTCAGATCAGGGGGAACTTGAATGTGACTGGGAGAGTGAATAAAAAAAAAAGCTAACCTTTACAATTACAATAAATTTACACCAGCTGTTACAGACTCAAAGAGAGTGTACGTTTTTATTCTATAATAGTAAGAATTAAAGCAGCTCACTTCTCAAAACAGAAGCTTCTGGGGTCAAAGCCATGACCTTTTGATTACCAGTCAGACGTTCTTACTGTTACCGTATTAAGGGCTTGTCAATGTCGCACCCTAATGCTGAATTCTTTTTTTTTTTTTTTATACATAGATTGTGGTAGACCCAGAACATGCATGAAATGCATCTATTCTAAATAATGATATATTATTTACCCTATACAGCTCTAAGGAACTCACAGGCAGGTAAATAGACTTGAGCTGAGAGAACTTTCTGCGTTGGTGGGGGGATAGGATCGCAGGCTGCTTGCGCTTATTGACACATTTACAACACAAAAGACGCTGATGAGGATTTGGTAATTCTAGTGTTAAGGACTTGAGGAGAAATCTTGCTTTGTGTTAATTATTTTTGAAAATGAAATGTGAAGGTTGCAGATTCTCTGAAAACCTACTGAGCAACTCAGGCAATTACTGCAGCACAGAGTGACGTGAAATTTGGAAACAAACAACGGAATTTTGAAATCAGTATCAAGCAATTTCTGCCTTTTCCTTGGAGTAATGTTTTTCTTTTTTATTTCCTCTTTTTGAATCATATATTCAAAGTAAAGTTTTCACCCATATGTTGTACCAAACCAGAAACCCTAGTGAAAGCATTTTTTTCCATTCTAAACTGAAACACAACCAAAAAACAAATAGTCTCTTGAATACTTTGGAGTATCTTGGTTAAGCATATTAATCGCCTTTTTAAAAAAGTGTGCTTTACAGCATAAAGTGTATGAGCTTTATATTAATTAAAAATATGTGTAAATCTCTTGCGTTATTTTCTGGCTTGTGCTGATGGCTATTATTGCATGCTGAAAAAAAGATTAATTTAGAAATTATTACATCAAAGAAATGCTTTTTTTTTACATACTCGGTTTTACCATAAAGCCTGGAATACCAAGCTAAATTTAAATTTAGATTTATATTAGAATTTCTATAATCAACAATTACACCTGATTCGAGTATATATACCTTGGAAATTTATTGTAAAATCATTTTTATATATGAAAATGTAGATGGAAATAACTATTATAATTACTAATTTTGTTTTGAAGTATTGATTTAAAATTAAAAACATAACTGATATTTAGTCTTTTCTATTTAGTTGTTGCTTATTCTATAAATCCTTTTCATGATTAAAGTACCCAACTCTTTAGAGTGATTGAAGTATTCCACAGAGTGGAATTTTCTTTTTCTTTTTTTTTATCAACTGCATTTGTCATCTATTTTGAATACATTTACATGGAAATGTCTGTAAGTTTACTCATTTTCAGGGTTTAGTATGCTGGCAAAAAGTAAAGAATGCATATTTCAAAGTGTAGCCTGTACATAAACATTTGAACGATTTTCTGATGGTGTAAACAGATTCATAAATAACCAGAAAGTAATTTGCGTCTGTTTTACCTGCTAAGGGCCACCATTATCAACGTTGTAAGTTAAATGTTCACAGTGGTGATTCTGGTGAGTTTGATTCCAACATCATGTGCCTGCTTTAAAAATGGGACAACTAAAGGAAACTGCTTTTCATTCATTTAATCATGGAATAAAGTCTTCTATTTTGGTGTTTTATTCTGCATAGAGTTTCAGCCTGAACTGTTTAAAAAAAAAAGAAAAAAAAAAAAAAAAAAAAGCTTTTAATTCCAAGTTGAAGTGCTGATGTGACATTGGTGCTCTATTCCAACCCCCTTTGTTGCAGCTCTGTGTAATGTTAATCTTTCTACTAGCTTTATGAAAAGGTCATTATGAGATGTGAGTAAAATAGGTTTTGCACCCAATTAGTTGGTAAAAGATGAGGTAACTCACGTGATAGGTAACATCACATTATGAGCGACTGTCAATTCCTCAGTAAAACCTTTGTTAGCTTTGGAATTCAGTCTTTAAAGGTATAACTGATATATGAAATATAAAACTATATTTGAAATTATTTTCTAACGTTGAGCGTTTTCATTTTATTTAAAGAATTGCATAGTCTGTCCTGACTGTTTACATTTAACCCTATGGGGCACGAGACTTCAGCAGCAAATAAAAGCATTAAAACTTTTCAAGTAAAGACAGTTGACATGTACTGATTCGCATCCTAGAGGCAAGCTTCACTCCATTATGCCTACTCAGTGAGGCACTATATCCAGTTTCCGTATGGTGTGGGTGTATATTCACGTTTTTTTTTTTTTGACAATATAAAAAGCAGCTTGCAGCATTTTCTGGTTCTCCTATCATAGTTGCCGCAATTTACTATACTTATATTGCAATAAGGGCCCCTAACGAGAATGAAGCTGTTTTTGTAAGCAGTTACATTCCATTAATGCATAAACCATTCAAGATGCTTGTAAAACTTCTGTCTCCATGTTTCATTTATTTTTATGCAAAGTAGCTTTGTAAGGCGTGATGGTGCTGTGCATGGTTGCTGACTTAACCCTCGGTGTTTTCATATGGCTTGTACTATTTATTATCACAGCAATCACATCAAAGCTTTTCAAAGTTTTATAAGTAAGGCCCCAGGACTAGCTATGTATTTTTTAGAATTAATAGAAAATGCTTAACTTTAGAATATTGTTTTGTATAGCAAATGCATATATACCATGTTTGTGAAGAAATAACTGACTTAAAAAATGCAAAAAAACATATTCTTTAAACAACCAAAGTATTTGTGTTTTGTGATCAGCAAAAATAGGAATTTATACTTTATGTAAAGAGATACTTTATAAATAAGTACTCAATATTTAGACAAGTAAGGTCAAGAAAGCTGAATTGCACCTGCATGAAATACAGTACATTTCCAAAATTTAAAACACACACTATTGGGTTTGTATTTACATCAAGCCCATGTAAAAGAAAAGATATTAAGAATTGTCTTATTTTAAGAAAGTACACAGAAGTACAAATCATTTATTTTTAAATTACCAGTAAAAGGATTTGTAAATTATTCTGCCATGCTTGAGAGCTATGTATACAGAAGACAGTTGATCTGCTGTCTACTACCTTTACAGCTTCTGTGTTCATTTATATATAAAACTTTGTTCACTCTTAATTTCCTCTGCAACCACATCACAAAAATGTACTACCTGCAACAGGCAACATTTCTGTTGCAGGTAGTCATACACAGTTGACTAGCTGTCTTTGGGTGTTTCTGAATGTGGTAAACGAAAAAGAAATTCAAAGTCTGGGATTTGCCTGCAGGTAAAAAGCTTTTTGGAAGTAAGCTTTTCAGTCTCTCAGAATAGGCATTGGTCAATAATTGGGAAATGTTAAGCTTTATCATTTTAATTTTTACTGTTTGCTTTGTTAAATACAAACATTTGCATTATGGTACTTGAGTATATTATATTATTTCTCCTTCTTTGTTATCTTTGGTTAGATGCCTTACTTTAAAACTTTTTTTATGTGTATCCCAGGCCTCTCAGGTTTGTTTGAGACTGGTTTGCACCACGCTGGAACTGGGGCCCCTGATGCCTCTGTAATGAACCTCATCTCTGCTCTCGAGTCCAGAGGACCTCAGCCAGGTCCCTCGGCATCCTCCCTTCTTTCTCAGTTCAGGACACCTTCCTGGCAGACTGGTAAAAATACATACATTTTCTTTCTTTACCCTTATGCCTTATTTAATGTTTTTTGTTGTTGGCTTTACTTTTAACGTATTGTGGAGTCATTTTTAAAACAATATCATTTGTTTTTTTTCTAGCCATGCATACCCCTGCCCCTGCTGAACTATTTATCTCTGGTGCACTTCCTGGTTCTGGAACATTCCCTTCTTCTTCAGCTTTGTCAGCTTATCAACATCCAGCATCATTCACTGGTAGAAGTTTTCCGGGTGTGACATCCTCACTGTCACTGCAAGATGCCACCACATTCAGTCCTACTTCCAATGGTCTCTTGTCACCACATGACCCACTTCTTCACATTAAAACCCCGCCACAGGCGTCAGCGCTAGGTTTTGACAGGCTTTTGTCCTCACAAGGCACTGGTTACAGGGGAGGTCAGGACGCTGCACCTCCACCTCCCCCACATCCTCCTCCACCTCCTCCTGCACCATCTCGACATCTTCCTCCACCCCAGTTCAACTTGCTTTCTTCCCAGTTGCAGGATCAGTCTTCACAGTTATATAATACCTCTGTCTTCTCCACTGCTCCTCCACCACCAAGTTCTAGTATAGAGCGGGCCATTCCACGACAAGATAGCGTGATAAAGCACTACCAGCGGCCATCTGCATCTCAGTCCCAACTGTCCACATCAGCTGCCCACTCTCTTCAGCACTACTTAAGTTGTGGTGCTGCCAGCTATCAGCAGATGTCACAGCACCATCACCGGTCCAGCCTGTCCTGCAGCCCACTTGGTGACCAAAGTCCTGTAGGGAGTGGTGGAACACCCAGCACCAACAACTCTGATCAACAGCAGCAACAATCAAAGTCTAACCAGCAGGCACGCCAAGACCAACAAGCCTACAGACCTATCATCCAGCCATCCCCTGCTTACAGCTCTGGTGGAGGAGGTGGATCAGTGTCCAGTGTGTCAAATAGTGGTGGGGGTGCAGGAAAGACGAAAGGTGGTGGTGGGGGCTACTCCTCTTCTGGGGGTTCACGGCACACTCCCACCTCTTCCTCATCTTCATCATCTTCTGCAGGCCGTCCTTCTGCTGCTCAGGCCGCCAGTAAGTCGTGCCAAAGTGTAACAGGATATGGCTCGCCAGCTAGTGTCAAGACGGGGTCTGTAATTTCCAGCCAGACCCCACCACAGCAGGCTACTACACAGGCCTCTGCATACTCTCCGGGTCAGCCACCCTCATCCCAACAAGCTCTGTTATCCCAGCAAAGCTACGGTCAAGGATTTGGGTCTCCACAAGCTCAAGATCTTACAGGTGGTACTGGAGGTGGAGGAGCTGGTGGTGGTAGTAAGGGTTATGGCAGTTTGGGTGCAGGACAAGGTTTTAATACAGACGTTTATGGGGGAGTACAGCCAGAGTCTGGCTACTCCAGTTTACCGGCATCTTTAGGTGCAGGGAGTCCTTCATTGGGTTATGGTGCTACTGGGCACTCTCCAGCTCTTTCTGGTAGTCTTGTAGTTGGCGGAGGCTCATCTGGTGGCTCTGGAGGTAGCTCTGGTTCAGGAGCAGGAAGCAGTGCTGGCTCAGGTGGGTTTCCTTCTCACCTTCCAGACTCTAGTCCTTCTCCGTCAGGATCTACTCATGGTGCAATCATTCGTCCCAGCCTGCAGTCACCAGGTAGCAGTCGGGCAACACAGCCTTCGCAATCACCTGGAAATGGAGTGCCATCCCAGAAATATTTAACATCAGTACTGTCGCCTTCCTTTTTGGGATCACCACCAACCTTTCAAGATTCCAGGGCCCGTAGTGTTGGTGGACCCCCATATCATAGCTCAAAATCTAAAGCTGAGTCTGACCTACTAGCTGTAGCAACTTCTGTGGACAGACCAGAAGATGAAGACGATGATGACTTCCTGATTCAGCACCTCCTTCAGTCGCAGAGCCCACCACCTCCTACCCCACAGTCAGCCAGTCAGCAAGCCGCCCAGCAGCAAGTCCCACCTCCTAGTGTGCCATCTGACTGTTCAGAGGACAGTGTAGCAGCTGCAAAGGGTTTGGTTTATGAGATGAGCAAGTCAAGTGAGGAGAGATATCAGTTGCAAAGTGTAATTCGTACCAACAGCGCCAACAATGGGCCTCTGCCTGGTACTGGAGCAAGCAACTCTGCTAACCCCTCATTAGAAAGGCAGTTGGAGTTGTCTCTGCACCATCAAAGTCTAAAAGATAAGAAAAAAGAGAGGGGTGGTCGGCCCACTGACCAGGACTCTTTAGCTTCAGTAGTGCACTATAGCCGCACTGACCCATACAATACTCAGGAATTGAAAAAAGCTCAGAATGACCAACTGTTACAGCAGCAAGGAAAATCGGATCTCTTTCTACGTAAAACTCCAGACCAGCATGCCCCTAGGCTTGTCCCTGACTCTCAGTCTGCTGGTCTAGACAGTCATACTATACAACAGCAACAAGGAGCAGCAATGTCACTCCTTGACTCTTCTCCTGATCACCAGGGGGCATCCCAGGCTCCCCCGAACTCCCATTTGCTTCAGTCTGTGCTTGCTCACACTCCCAGGAAAGCAATGGAACAGCATCCACTAAGTCAGCATCACCACTTAATTGAGGCTCAGAGACTTGGAGGAATGGGCACACCAGGGGCTGGTGGAGGTGATTCTCAATCTCCAACGTCCCAGCTTCAGCTTCAGCTGCAGTCACAGGCTTTGGAAGCTCAATTACATATCCATGTTCGGGGTCAACCCCAGCAGTCTGGCTCCCAGGGAATGGATTCCCGCTCACAGTCCATTGAATCACAGTTGCTTGATCACTCTCATTCTATTTCTCAGCCACCCAATGGAGAAGGAGCTGAAGATCACCACAGACATCACCATGGTCGTCATCACCGACCACCACATGGTCTTCATGGTTTGCATCACCAGCGCTCACCACAGGAAGTAATGCAGGGGGAAGGTATGCGTCCACCTTCACACCAGGACCTGCAGACATTTTTGGGTGAATCCGATCTTAGTCTGTCTGCACATCACAATCCTCACCCCCAGCATCATCATCAACAGCACCATCACCACCACCACCTTCAGCCCCATCACCACCCACCACAGACTCATCACCACCAAATGGGACCTCAACCTTCAAGTGATGCCGACAGGATGGTTGAAAGTTCACAGCAGGTTCCTCAGACTCAAATGGACACTAGCAAAGATCATCAGTTTGATCCTTCCAGTCCCCCAGGTTCCAAGCAGCAGGCACAGCCTCAGCAGCGATTTGTGCCACTCACCTCAATCTGTTTCCCAGATTCACTTTTGCAAGATGAAGACCGTTCTTTCTTTCCTGGAATGGAAGACATGTTTTGTGGACCTAGCGATGATTACTCAAAGAGTAGCTGCGCTGGTGGTGGTGCTGGTGGTCCAGTAGGTGACCCTTCAGGTGATGGAGTGACAACGGGAGACAGTGGTGGAGATGTGGATGTTGGAAGACGAGCTGGTCCAGATGGAGGAGTAGTGGACCAGGTGAAATCTTCGTCTTCGTCTGGTTATGATATGATGTCTCATACTGGTCCAGGTGGATATGGACCACCTTATTGTCAAGCTATGGCTGGTCCAGATTCTGGGAATGGCCATCATCATTCAACAATGCATCTTGATTTGGATTCACTTAAACAACATGAACTGCCCTCTACTGTTAATACAGAACAGCTCGGCCTTATCCAGTCACAGCCTACCAGTTCTTCTGGCCTTGGGATTGGTGGAAGTGGGGCAGAACCATCTGTAAGCAAGCATATGTCCACCACTCCTGGCCTAACTTCCCCTATTTTCTGCTCATCACGTCCCAAAAAACTCTTGAAAACTAGCTCTTTCCATCTTCTAAAACGACGGGATCCACAAAGCCAACCACCCCCCAAGAAAACTTATGCCCAAGAGTATGAGTTTGAGGATGATGAGGATAAAGCTGATGTACCTGCAGATATACGACTGAACAGTAGACGACTGCCAGATTTACTTCCTGATCTGATATCCAGTTGCAGAAAGAGTGGTGGCAGAGGTTCCCTAAGCCCAATGATGGGAGATCTAGATTTCTGTAACAGCCAGAACTACCACCACCTACAACCACCTATCACTGATGGCCCAAAGAAAAGGGGCCGTAAGCCTACCAAGCCAAAAAGAGAAGGACCTCCAAGGCCCCGAGGCAGGCCACGCATTCGTCCTCTCCCTTTAACACCAGTAGGCACGATGGGTGGAGTTGGAGAAATCAAAAAACCAAGAGGAAGAGGTCGAGGACGTGGGAAAAAAGAAGAGATTGTTGGTGCAGTAGTATCTGATCAAGCTAAAATGGAGCCTCTCAAGCCACTCAAGGTAAGATGTTCACTCATTGTGAAATGATTTCAAGTGTTGTGATCACTTATTTAAACTAATTTAGCCACTTGAGGCTTGGGTTTTCTTGGATAAGACTGTGTTAGTACTAGGAAATAACATTAGAATAAATGATCGAGACACAATTCCCCAGAATTTCTTGTGCTTTCAAAAAGATATTGATACCCATTGAAACTGGTAGAATAACACAGGTTTGATTCCACATCCCGTAGTTTAAGGTTATAGTCAGCAAGCAATAGCATACTAATCCTGGATTTGATGAAGATGGGTAAGTTGAAGACCAAAAGCAGGGGTAGATGAGGGGAAGTTGAAGTGGTGTCTACATTTGACGTAAAGGTCACAACCTTCAAGGAAAAGAAGGAAAACCAGGGAAGTGTTGCTCAACATCTGGCACCAAATGACATTTTTTCACTGTGTGAAACGTCTTTTACAGTACAAAAAAAAAATTGCAGAAATGCAACAAACCTTAGAGATTACAGTATGCATAAAAGCTATAAAGCATGGAAAAGCAACTAGTGGCAGAAAGTCTTAGAATATTGAGTTCAAATTTGAAAATATTGTTTGACATTTCAGAACAAGAGTTATTAGAAGGTTCTCTGATTACTGTCTGCAGTCTTGTGTGAAGCACAGTGACAGGTCTAGCATAGTTTGGGCGTGCACTTTAGCCAGCAATGTAAGGGGCCTTGTCAGAACAAATGAAATGATGATTGTTAAGGAATAAAATTTGATTCATCAGGCTATACCTTTCGAGAAAATTACTTACGGATTAAAAAAAAAAAAATACCACAGTAACCCCAGACTTAGTGCATACACAACTGAGTTATTTAGGGGAGACGGCTATACATAGAACACTAACAATATTAGATTGGCCACTTCAGAGCCCCAACCTCATTCTAAACCAACATTCTAAGAGAGGCCAAAAACATAACGACTTGTTTTTAAAGGCACAAGTCATGTATGCTATTTTTCATTGTATCAGTGTCTATTATATTATATAATGCTTTTGTGAGAAAATTAAAACTTACTACCCACATTACTAGCTTTGAAAGAAATTTTCTTTTTTGAGTAAGCCTAAGGTTTTTGGTCACTAATGAATGTTAGATTACAGTTCCTATAAAAATTATTCCACCCCTTGGAAGTTATCATATCTTATTTGTCTTTTTTACATTGATCAGTAGAAATACACTGTTTAATGTTAAAGTGAAAAAAGACTTTGGCAAACTGATATACAATTAATAACTAATATAAAATACAATTTAATTGATGTCATAAGTATTCACCCCCTTCAAGTTAGTATTTAGTTGATTCACTTTTGATGGGCACAACAGCTTTGAGTCTATGTGAACATGCCTTTATCAGTTTTGCGCATATAGAGTTTCCCTAGTTCTTTGCAAAACTGGTCAAGCACTGTCATATTGCATGGGGATCTTGAGTGAACAACTGTTTTTCAAGTCCAGCCAAAAATTCTTAAATCCAACCCACAGATGCCTTCCAGGGCTTGTTGCAGAGAGACATCCACACAGCATGCTACTGCCACCACCATGCTTTACATTGGGGATAGTGTATATTTGATAATGGCATAGCATTTGAACACCTCAATTCTGGCCTCATTAGACCATAGAACCACCTTCTAACTGGCTTCAGTCTCCGTATGCACCTTCTGGCAAACTATAGATGAGATATCAGATGCATTTTCTTTTTATAAAAACAGTAGTTTTTCCACTATAGCTTGTAACTCTTTCAAAGTCTTATATTATTACTCCGTTTTTGTGGATGGCGCATTAGACCATAGAACCACCTTCTAACTGGCTTCAGTCTCTCATGCACCTTCTGGCAAACTATAGATGAGATGTCAGATGCATTTATTTTTTATAAAAACAGTAGTTTTCCACTCTAGCTTGTAACTCTTTCAAAGTCTTATATTATTACTCTGTTTTTATGGATGGCATACTCTAGGCAAATTTACATCTGTGCCATACTCTTTGAGTTTCTAAGTGAGTAATTTAACCATACTCCATTGACTTAGATATTCCTTATATCTGTCCCCTGATTTGTGCTTTTCAATTAGAGTGTTTTTTTTTCTTCATTGTGTAAGTTAAGCCGTGATGCTGATTCAAGTTTGCCCTTCTATGTACAGGTGCATTTATACTACAATCAGTTGAAACCTTTTGACTACAAATAGGTGATTTCCATTAAACTAATTATGTGACTTCTAAAACCAATTGGCTGCACCAGTAATGATTTAGGTGTGCTACATTAAATGGGTAAATACTTATGCAGTCAATTATTTTATATTTGTAATTAATTTAGACCACTATGCAGAGATCTGTTTTCACTTTGACATTAAAGAGCCTTTTTTATGTTGATCAATGTCAAAAAAAATCCAAATTAAATACAATGTGTTGAAATAGTCATGTAAATAAATAGTCCTTTTACACTTGTTCTCTGTGCCTTGTGTTCTCTACTTCTCTCACAGATACTTCTGAGAGGGTGAATATTTTTTGTATTTTATATAATTATTACATTTATACTGACATCCACGGAAATAATCTATAATATTGTGTTATGCTTAAGTTTTGTTTTTGTTTTGTTTTTGAAACAGTCAGAAAAACCCTCATAGGGAGGTCTTTGTTAATTAATTAAATTTCTCATTCCATACTTATCAGGTGCATATTTTTAATCTGTGGTCTGAGTCTTAATATGCACATTAATCATGCAAAGGGTTCTGTAGCTGATGTTATATTGTTGAAAAGATCTATCATGTGCGCTGACAATCTTGGTATTAATTGCATATCTTGGCTGTTTTTCTTTTTCCCTAACATAACGTTAAAAGTTTTTTCTAAATATATTTTTTCTTTTAACTTTTTTTGTATTTTTCTGTTTTCTCTCAGATCAAACTTGCCCTCCCTAAGCCCACTGATGAACAGCATCTGCTAGTTCATTCTGACCCTCTTAGTGGTTCAGACCCTTCTCTGTCTGATAACTCAGCAGCGGCAGCTGCTGCTTTGGGATTAAGCCCTGGCCCAGGTTTGGATCTCAACCGGACTCAGGAGAAGATTAAACTGAAGGTACAGGAGGTAGAGGAGAAGCAACCAGAAATGAAATCGGGGTTCATGGCCTCGTTCCTAGACTTCTTGAAGTCTGGGAAACGGCAGCAGCTTCCATCCTCTGGATCAGCTAGCCCTGGGAAGGGTGGTCGTCCTTCACCATCCGGACAGCAGGCTGGTGGAGCTCCATTTGGCAGCCCGCCAGTACTGAGTGCAGGAGGCCTGGACAGCTCAGAAGGTGACAGTCTAGGTTTGAACTGTCCTAGCCCATGCAAAAGATTGGATGAAGAGCTGAAACGCAATCTGGAAACTCTACCGTCTTTTTCTTCAGATGAAGAGGACTCGGTTAGCAAGAACCAAGATCTTCAGAAGAGCATCTCCTCTGCCATCTCTGCTCTTTATGATCACCCGCAGCTGACCAGTGTGACGGCAACTCCAGCCAGTGCACCAAACCCTCCTACCACCTCTGCATCAACTGACGCAGTATCAGAGCCCAGCAGTGCAGCCAGCAACTCTCCAGAACCGCAAGATAGCCCAGAATCTGGTATGTGTGTTCTCCTTAAATTTGAATGCTTCCTTAATGTTATTAATGTTTTTTTATATATTCCAGTATGCTGATTACCTGTAGGTATCAGTCTTTCACTGCAACTAAAGATGGCTGAAGCGGACGCAATCAGTATTTGCACTTCTCTTTGCCAGTTTTAAGCAACAGCTCTTGTCAGTCATGTTTCTCTTGTTCTCTGTGCCTTGTGTTCTCTCCTTCTCTCATAGATGCTCCTGAAGAGCCAGCCACCATAACAACAAATGTGTGTTGTGAAAATCGTGATTCTAAAGCCATCACAGAGGAAACTGTGGAAAATGAGCCCCCAGAGCCAAATAATACCCCCATACCTGAGCAACCACCAGCCCCTACTCCTCCTCCCCCAGCTTTAGAAGTCTCTGAGTCCCCACCTTCTCCTCATGATTCAGTACCAGAGCTTCCTCCTGCAGAAGCTGAGCCCTCACCCCAGACCCCCGAGGAGTCCCCTGACTCAAGGCCCTTACATCTCGCCAAAAAACAGGATACAGCAGCCATATGTGGTGAGTCTGAAGACGAGGAGGCCGAGAGTGGTGGTGAAGGCATCTTCAGAGAAAGGGATGAGTTTGTTGTACGAGTTGAAGATATTCAAACTCTTAAGGTAACAGAGTAAATTCTTGCTTGTCTGTATGGTGTTCAGAATCACTTAGTAATATGTGTATTCCCAGACCATTTAGATAGTGTTTTTCTTTTCTCCTCCACCGTCCCTCTACCTCTTCCAGTTGGCTCTTCAGACAGGTCGGGAGCCACCTCCAATTTGGCGAGTACAGAAAGCTTTGCTACAGAAGTTTACACCTGAGATCAAAGATGGCCAGCGACAGTTTTGTGCCACAAGCAATGTAAGTACAAGAAAGTGCCTGACCTTTTTTAAGATATATAAAAGAAAAACCCAAGAGGCAAATATCCAGTGATAATCCTGTTCCCAGTGGCTTCAACCTTTAAGGCATCCTGCAAAAACCCGAAATCCTGAAAACAAAACTAGACTGAACTCATTCACTTTAGCATACAATCCTTATTAATGGTTCATTACTTAAATATTTTCTGACAAACATTAAACAGTGTTGCCAGCATCTTTGTGTGCAACAGCACACATGTACACTGTGCAAAATGTGCTGGTTTTGGCTTTAATTACTACCCTCAAGCTAGTAAGTATTTGTCTCCACATAATGTATAAACCAATATTAATTGGTTTCCAGGAATTGTCAAGTATTTATGCAACCAATTTCTAAAATTCTATGTTTAGAATTTGAAGTAGAAACTATGGCTTGATGGTCATTGAACCTATGCATGTGTACATGTAGCTAGTGTATTTATTTTAGTTCTTTTAAAGCATTCCGTTATTAATGAATAAATAAATAATAACAAAGTTGTGAAAATCAAGTTTCTAGTCACGATTTGTCTTTCCCATGCTCTTTATAAACATTCAAGAATGCATCGTGTTCCAGACAAACATTGATGATTACAATGGAATATAAAAGTTTCACACTGGGTCCAACAGTAGCAACAAAAACCTCCAGAGCAGATCACTGTAAATTATTATAAACTTAATAGCAGCTTTATAGCTGTCCTAAAGTTGCAAAATAAGAGATTGTACTGTATAAATGACATGTTGAAAACATAAAGCTTAATAGATGAATTCGTAGATTGAGGTGGAGATCACACACTTTTGAAATGGCAGATATAAAGCTGAAACTAGTACCGTTGGTTAGTAGGGTCAGTAGCATAACATCAAAGACTTGTGTTGCTTGTTAATAAAGTATATGTAGGATACGGTAAAAATTGTCACATTTTTATTTTTCAAACCAGCTTTTAGACTTTTTATTTTGGCAATACTTGGGGGCTCTACCCCGTGCTCGCTTCATTTGCCAACCCCCAGACAGGCGCTATGCTCTAGCCACTTTGCAGATCTGCTGCTCACGTATGGGGATGCAAATGTACAATTTAAACAGACAAACAAATTGTGTTTGCATTCACTACACTCCTGGCACGCAGACTTATTCTGATAAACTGGAAGAACCCAAACTCTTCTCTTTTAAGTCAGTGGGAAACTGATGTGTTATACTATTTGAAAATGGAAAAAATCAAATACTCAGTTAGAGGATCCGTACAGACTTTTTTCAAAACATGGCAGGATCTAATCAGTAATATTTTAAAATAAGCTCATAAAGCTCAGAGAATTTATTAATTTAGGTATGTTTACAAGCCTTAAATTTCACGCCGTTTGCCTTGCACTCTCTCTCGGGGGTGGGGATCGATTAGTCCTTAACTCAATTTTTTCTTTTTGTAAAAACTTGATTGATTTGTATGGATTGCAATAAAATTAATAAAAATATAATTAAAAAAAATAAACAGATTGTTATTTTTACAGGAATTGTTACATATGCATAATAGAATTTACCTTACAGTGAGCAATTAACCATAGTAAAATGTAATAAATTGAAAGAAAGTTATGTTTCATGTTGCGTTAGAGGTATTCGTTGCGTTATACATTTTTGTTCTGTTTGGATTTGAAATTAACACGCAAATACTTTTTAAACTTACACTTTTACTATAAAACTTCAGTAAAAACAATTTTTTGATTTAACTTTTCGGCAATATCGTATTGAATTTTGGTTCCGTGTTTGGACTTGTATCATCGCAACGCAACATATAACTATAACTGCCCATGAGTGAATATCGTTTCTTTCTCTCTAATAAATAAACTTTTTTGAATGTTTGTCCCTGTGATTTGTTAATTGTCAAAGCAAAAGCTATTCTAATGAGAACATAAATTATGCAATAACATTATGATACATCCTTCTTTCAACAGTAATTCAGCCGGTGAAAGACCTGGCAGTGTTAACGTTTGTAGGTATTCTATAGAATGTTTTAAGTTGATATTTTCATCTTCCACAACATCACCACCAACTGTTTGAGTGTAGCCTATTGATACGCATTTAACCAATCTGCCGTGTAACTGATCGACAATTTTCACATTAATTCATTTGACTTCATCATTTTTCAGTGCTAGGATTGCCCGTGTACTCATTTCTTTTGTTGATAACCCTTCGGGATGAAATTCTTCAATAAGATTTGGACATAATAAGTCTTCTTTTATTGGGAACTTAAAGTGAGGAAAATATAAATATTAATAAGAGCTGAGACAACCGTGTCGGACAAAAGCATTCACACGAATGAGAGGACCGTGGTTGAAAATGGTTGAGAGGAGGGCAGGACTTGAAAAAATCTCTTAACAAAAGTCTCGTCTCACGGGACTTGTAAAAACCTCTTGGCAAAAGTCTTGTCAAGATTTTCTTTTATAATAGAAAAAATATCTTCCCTTACTATTGTGTAACAGTTGTTTCCCATTTCATTGTCAAAGAGTTGTTCAAGTTATGGTTGGAGATATAGTCTATGGACTGCAATCGTCAAGATAGCTACATTGTTTCAAGGTTTTGTCTTGATTGAGCACCTTTTACATTCACAGGCATTCTTAATTATTCCTTCAATAGTTGCTTTTGATGCACGTCTAGCATCGTTATGAATCTTCTCCTCAGTTTTAGGAACTTCAGGAAAATAGAAAATCTTTTTTTCCCCGCAGAGTGTACCTTCTTCACAGAGTCTTCACAACCCTTCTACCTGTAGAGCAGGTTAACATACCCCAAATGTAAAGTTTTTATTGTAGAAATGTGTTTTCCTCCAAAATAATTTGATTGTTTTATATTACATACTATGTTACATTGCTTAAAGTACCTTTTTCACAAGCATGTATTGCACTAATAATTTTATTGCAAAATCTGTATAGCCTAAAATTTCCTAGTTTTCATATGCATTCTCTGTACGTTTAGCATTTGCTTGCTCAGAGGTTGATGCGCTTGCTGCTTCCTTAGCAGTTCTTCTTTTCTCCACCCTAGCGGCCCGCTTCTTCTATTCTTTCGTTTGCATCTTTTTGCATTAAAACTGATTAAGTCAGTGTTTGTGTTGCAATTACTTAGTACATTTTTCTTAATTTTTTACTTAAGCTGGCACTTAAATCTTCAACCTGCCTCAAAAATGATTTAAGATATGAAGAGGCAGGAGAAATGATGACAAAGGTGGTAGGGAATAAAAACGGTGCCCGTACACATGTGCTGCACAGCCTCCTTGCTGGCAACTACTGAGAGTTGATTCTACAATAAAATAAAAAGAGGAATAACCTTGGAGGTCAATCATCACCCCAAAAGCGGAAAGTAGACGTCACGTAGTATATGTGTACCAAATTTCAGGTCAATTGGTCAAATGGTTTGCGAGCTACAGGTGATTTAAAATCCTGGAAAGACAAATGAACACTCCGGTACCATATTATTATATATAAAGATATAACTTAAAATAACTTTTTTCAGTGGTTTCTGTGTTTCAAATTCTCTTAATAATCTTGCATTTCATGCATTATAAGTAAAATTTAAATCCATTTTAAGCCATCACAATTTAAGGCTATATTGCTTGAGCTTACTTAATGTCGTTGACATCATTGTTTAACTAGGCTTCTGATTGAACAGACATACAGACAAAAACACACTAAAGTATTGTTCTAAGACTGAGCTGTCTTTCTTTTATTAAAAATGGACAAATCTGACACTCTTGCACAATATTCAGATTCCTTATGTTTGGCAACATCCTTGTTACAATTTTATCTTCTTTCAAATGCATCTTCTCACTACCAGCTTAAAGAATGTCCTGTTGTATGCTTTGCTGCATAATGACACTGTTGTATTCCTTCCCTGAAATATCTCTGTTTGTTTACATATTGTATGCTATCACTAATCTTTTGTTTGAGAGGAGCTTAAGTATTTTGGAAACTTTTTTCAGTACCTCCATTTTAGAAAGCAGGAAATAAAAAAAATAGTAAATTAATTACAACACTCATTGGTTAATGTAGTATATTTAAATTATATAAATGGTATTTCTGTGTTATTAATACTTTTTCTGTAGTATTGAACAGACTTTATCTGGAACATATTTGTCTTCTGTGAAAGAATACCAATAGGAAAAAGTCTTCCACAATACATTTTAATTTGTTCTTTTTAAAAAGGTTAGTTTAATATGGCATGCAAAATTAAAATAACTTAATAACAGAATAGAATCTCTTACATAATTTTTATAGAGAATACTTTATATACAGATTGTTACAATTAAAAATAAAGTATTTTTCATATGCATATATGTGAATCTATATGAATACTTTGTAAAGATAGTAGTGCCCATGTATATTATGTTGCTTTATTATGCTTACTAGTCAGCATTACTCCTTAGGGAAGCCCATTACTGTACATTGACCCTTTGATTATTATTTTTAAATGTAGTGTTATATGTTATGATTTGCCATATTCATGTTTCAATTTTAGGAAAACCCATGATGCTGGGGTTTAAACTTACGTTCCTTTTAAAATAAAAATACAAATTTGTATTAAAATACAAATTAAAAATCACATATTACTAGTTACTTTAGGCTTAGAAATGTTGTAAAATTTTAAATGTCTTAAACATACTTACGGCACTGTGGCCTCCCTTTTTGACTTTTGATATGTGGCATCCAGTTTGGTTTGTGCAATATATAATTATTTTCTTGTCCCAGTTGCCTGCCTCCTCACAATTTTGACAAGGATAATCAGCTTGCTAGATGGATGAATGGGTTGTTTATTGACTGTTTTGAAAAGAAGCACTAGGGATACTGAATTGTATGAGAAAGTTTGAACCAATCCCGTAATTAGGAGGCGAAGAATTTCTATAACAGAACAAGAGAAGTTTGATCCATTCCTTTATTTAGGAAACATTGACAGAAGTTGTATAGATTTAGAAAGAATAACATTTTACTAAAACTAAGATTCATATGTACAAATGTATTATCTGAAATTAAAACATATAGTTTGTTTTTGCTTTATATGCTTGCTGTAAACCACTTAAACGTTCTGTGACAAAGAACACATCAATACAGTATGATCATCTATAACCCAAAATGACTAATATTCCTGTCTATACTTTCAGCTTAGACATACTTAGAACAGTATGAGTATTGAGGACATAAGTAAGAATATTAACAAAAGCAAAATGATTGGAAAAGTAAAATAGAAAAAAAAGAAAATACTTTGTTTTGAACTGCAACCTAAAATGGTTTTGAAGCCTGCTGAATCTTTTTACAGTCATTTCATGACCTCTATTTTGCATCACATACCACTAAATTCCAATTTGTTTGTTGAATTCAGTGGTTCTGACTTTTTAGCATTTTGTGGACAGCAAGATGCTCATTGTTTATATGTATTTGCAAAAATGTTACTTAAATTGACTTCCCAATACTCAATTTATATTAAATATAATTTTCCTATTGCTTACCCACTCTTCATATGCTGTTATCTGAAGTGACAGTTTAAAAAAAGTATATGTATATAGTACGGTTAATTCATGGTCTCTTATAAAATGAAATTAGTGACATAAACCTTTGTGGACCACTATATTCCATAAATCTTTAAGCACATACCTGTTACATTATTTTTGTACCAGTCTACAGTTTCCACACTTTGCAGTTTCATTACTGGGCTCAATTTTTAGTGCATATCAGCAATATGATGGTAGGAAAAGTAGGCTCACACCAAATTCTCTTCTATTTTGGATGTAAATGCAAGGGTTTATTTTAATTCCCTAAAATATCAACTTGACAGACCTGCTTCATTAAAAAAGAAAAAGTACAACACCACCTGTGAACTATTTAGTTTTGTCTTTCTGATTACTGTCTCATTTACCCTACCATTTATATTTTGGTAATAAGAACCTCTTAATTTTTTTCTTTGTTTATTTCACTGTCCAGTACCTGGGTTATTTTGGTGATGCTAAAAATCGTTATCAGCGCCTTTATGTGAAGTTCCTGGAGAATGTTAACAAGAAGGACTATGTTCGTGTGTGTTCCAGAAAACCATGGCACCGGCCACTTCAGTCCCTTAGGTAAGAACAAGATATATTAGCTTGGAGCAGCAGAAAATATTTAAATGTCTGAATAGTAACAGCAAAATATTTGTCTATGGGGCCTGTTGTTTTTAATCAAAAGGTAGTATTGCAATCACACAGGTCATTGTTTCTAACCAATTTCCTGTATCCTTGTTTTAACTACTTTCATTTCATATTTACTGCATATAAGTTGCGATTTTGAAACAATTATAATTTGTAATCCCCAGTTAATAACACAAAGAACTGGTTAACTAAATTTATTTTTGAAAAATTACAAGATTCAGAATCTTTTTCTTCACAGGCTAGTCATTGGTTAATTTCTGTATCATTGCTAACAACTGGGTTTTCTAGCAGTTTTGTAATATGAAATAGTAGCATTATTATAACTGGCCTTTTTGTCTATGTTTAATTGTGAAACAGAGCAAAAAAGAGAGAGCAACGTCCCATTTTTAAAGTTATATTGCATTTATTGCTCTACTGTTACACTGAACAAATAGCACATATTCAAAAAAGATCTGTGACCAAACTTTCAAAGAATGCAGACATGCCTGTCATCTCCTCTTTATATTGCACTACATTTTTTATGTATCTTAATATACTGCATGCCCATCTGAACCAAGGCCGTCTTCACTAAATTTTGTTGTATTTAAGGTGTTTTAGGTACCTTATATACATCCAGAATTCGTGAAAGAGACATAGTAAAGTTTTGTTGTTGCATATATTCACAATAGTTTGCACTGAATCTTCTATGCAGGTGTCACCTACATTGTACTTTGGGTAAAAATGTGAACATAGTGGGGTTTTTTTTATTAAAGGGGGAGTGCTTGCCATTTATAATTAGCAGTGTGTTTATAGTTTATGATGGCAACAATCAGATTTCAGAGGATTAACTTATAATATCCATACCCAAACTATTTCAAAAAGTTAATTTAATTGTATTTTCATTTAATTATTTCTTTCAAACTGCCCATATTGTTTACAGTACCAACTGACAACGCGCCAGGAGGAACTGAGTTGGCACTTATGGTGGAGGATTTTAATATCTTCTTCTGTTTAGTATTGACCAGGTCTGGGACTCATAACAGCTTTATTACCAATGCTGCTTTTGTTATTTTTTTTGATTTGTTTAGTAAAGCAGGAGTGAAGTTTTTCATCTTCAGCACCTCATACCCTGTAAATTATTTCCTCGTTGTAATGTAAGGAAGATTGCTTGTGCCCCTCTACAGCCTGAACTTAATGTTGTACAGGAAAACATTAGCAGGACAGTTTCAATAAAATTTATAAATCAGTACATTTCCTGCTGTGCCTGTTTTGTGTTCAGCAACCAAAGATGCCTTTGTCACATCTGTTCAAGTGGTAGTGTTGGTATATATAAAATGGCCACAAAATAGCCTAAAAAGGTGTTTAAAAATATAATGTAATGCTTTTTCAGTGTTAGTTGTTTTGTTATTTTTTTATTCTACTTGAGTCTACATAATTCAGAGAATTAGAGAATTAAGATAAGCTAAATTTGTAGATGTATTACCAGTGTCTGGTCCTAGAGAGTCATCTCATCCATGTGGCTTTCATGATTTAACACTATAACCACTGTCATTGCTATCTTAGAGAAAAAGAAGCCCCTGTTCCACTGAGTGCAGCGTCATACAGAATAAGGTAAGCAATGGGGCTTATAAGCATCACTGTCTTTTACTATTTAGATTGTCAAGCCTTGTACTTTTTCCAGTTGCTCTGGAGTCTATAAAATCTTTTTAATCACTGTTAAATCAAGGCTTTAATTGCAAAAAAAAGTCAAACTGCCAAACTACTAACAATTTGGTATGAAACCAAATGACTCTTACTTTCCCAGTGACCTAACTTTGTTATAGGTATTGCATGGATTGGATGAGAGAAGCCTAATGGCAAACTAAAGCTGTACTCTGCCACTTTTATGAAGAGTGAGTGTACCATTTGTTCATCAGAGGAACATGCTGAACCTTCAAAACCTTGAAGTTATTTGATATTATTTTGCTTTTTAATTGTTTAGACCTTTTCTATTTTTAGTGTTTACAGTTTGTTTATAAGTTTTGCCTACATTACAGTCAAAACATAACCAGAACCAAATTAAATGTCACATTTTGTGATACCCAATTTAATTTTCTTCACCTGTCTCATTAATAGGTCATAACCTTATTGAACACTGGCAGCAAGAACCAAAAATAAGTCTTAATGCTATATTTTAAACAATTTCCTTGTTTTGGATGTTAGAGTATATTGAGTACTCAAGACTACTTTTTATTTGGTCTGTCAATTAACACTTTATCTATAATGCAGCATGTCTCTGCTGTCAATGTTTCTATAACAAATCTCCCTTGTCCGTTCACAAGTTTATTAAAACTTTCCACTATTAATGTCGTTATACTACTAATGTGGACATTTAAATGTAGTTGAACGTGACCTCTACAATCTTCAGTCTTGCATGTTGAAATCAACTTTTGGATTGTTAGTGTTTCCTCTGGATGATTTTCATTTACTAAAGTTCTTGTTAGTCTGTTTAGATATTGTACCATTATTATATATAATATTGCGCACCTCAATTTATGGAATCATTCACTTGTGCATCCTGCCATCTTCACATTAATAATAAGCATTACAGTAATTTTAACTAGCATCAAAATCAGCCTGACTTCATTAAGTGGCATGTGATAAAAGATAGGTATAAAGTAAACTGTGTAAAATAGTATGTTAAAGTGTAAGAATTCAGATGCTTCCACAACTTTTTAATAATTTGGTATTATCTAGAGCAGTGGTTCCCAACCTTTTTTTGGCGATGCCCCACCTAGGCCTCTCTAAAATTATGATGTCCCCCCACTGTAACATATACCTTATTCTTATTATTACCTATTCAAAAAGTGAACTCCTACTTGCGTGGAGGAAGCCCATAATGTCATTAATTTGCTCTAAACAAGCTTCCAACAAACATGGAAACAAAAGAGGAAAGGATAGTTGAAGTACTGACAAAGAAATCACTAAGAAATTGTTTAAAAAAATATATAATATGAAAATACAGCAAATACAATTTTGAAGACATAATAGGAGACGTAATATTCATAAATATAAAATAACTTTAAAAAAACTAACTTTAGCTTTTTCTGTAATATTTTGATAATTTTATATTTTTGTTATATTGCAAAATTTTATAATTATCGTTACAATTCATATTATTTTAAATGGTTAAAATGATTTCTAAGTAGGAAAACACAAGCCAGTTGTAAAATCATAAATTGAAGGGTTCTTCACCATCCCTTTCTATGTTTATATAAATTTATAAATTTCTCTGTAAAAAATAAAAATCATTTGTTTATTTTTTTCAATAATTTTTAACAGTGAATTTCTGTTTTTTCATTTTATAAATTGTTTAACTTACCTAAATTCTTGAATTGCCCCCATAAAAAATCAAATTGTCCCCCAGTGGGGTGTGTGTGCCACATTGGGAATCCCCGATCTAGAGAAAGAAAAAAAAAAAAAAACTAAAATTTATTTGGGATTAGAAATCATTGAAATAAGAGGTGGTGTTTTTTATTGCTTTAGCCCAATCATCATTTATAAGGAATAAGTTAACATTAAAGATGCTTTTATGAAAACATTTACATTTTTACAATAATTTGGTCTCAGACCCATTCTGAAAAATGAACTAATTACATTTTGAGTGTTGCTTTTTAAATATATACTTCGCTTTCTTTTACAAGGCGGCAGAACCAACCCAAAACCCCTGGTCCAAGTAAGACTCTGACACCTCCAAAAGTGGAGAGAGAAGTGAAGATAGAAAGAGAGGAGAAGGAAAAAGAAAAAGAGCATCCTGAAACAGACAGACCAAATCCCAGAGAGCGACTAGAAAGGGATAAAGAGCGTCTTGATAAGAGGGAACGACCTCAGGAAAAAGAAAAGCCTGAGAAAAAGACTTTGGATAAGGCTGAGAAAAAAATTGAAAAAAATGAAAAGAAAGGAGAAAAGCCTGAGAAGAAAGGTGGTGAGAGGTCAGAGAAGAAACCCCGAGAAGCCACAGAAAGGGAAAGGCCTGAGCGGGCTGAAAGAAAGCCAGCAGAGAGGCCTGAAAAGAAGCAGACTACCACAGACCGATCTGAGAAAACTGAGAGACAAGTTGGGCTTCGGGCTAAGCAAGCTAAGCAGCCTAAAGTGAAGGCTGAGCCTCCACCCAAAAAAAGAAAGAAATGGCTCAAAGAAGTGCCTTCCTCTTCTGATTCAGAGTCATCTGCAGAACAGCCAAGTGAAGAGGAAGGTAGGAATAAATGTGGGTGTGGGATTTTTCTGGTTTTATTGTTCAAGCATAAATCTTATGTACAGTAGGTCTTACATAAGTATTGCATAAAATAGAAGTCCTGAAATTCATATAATCACTGCATAGGCATTTTCAGTATTTGATCAAAGTGAATGAGAAGATGCATGCGGTTTACTATATAGAAAACTTCTATTTGAAGGTGAGATTTTTTTTTTTGACAGAGCGGCTACCAGCTGGCAGAGGACTGAACACAAGAGCCATGAAGGAAATGTTCCGAAGCTATGTAGAGATGCTAGTTAGTACAGCACTAGATCCTGACATGATTCAAGCCTTAGAAGATACTAATGGTAAGAATGAATAAAAATAATTTTTTTCAGGGGGGAAATGCAACAATGGGTGCCCTTAGAATCTGTTATTCTCCAATTCATCCCACTCATACCTTGCTAGTAAATTCTTGAATAACTCACTTTGGGATGTGGTCCAGTCCCGCCCTCCAGAAATGACCCTCTGTCTGCTGCAGCCAGGTGTTATGTGGGCGACCCCTTGGCCTGGTCCAGTCACTCGGGTCCCTAACAGTGAGGATCTTATGAGCTGGATCACCCTTGGGGAAACGCGCCTTATGGCCATAGTGCTGTAACTGACGCTCCCTCACGATGCAGGTAATGTGCCTTGTTCGGGACTCCATGAGCAACGGCTCATTCGACACAAAGTCAAACAAACTGGACCCAAGGATTTTCCGGAGAGACAAAGTACCAAAGGATTCCAGTCTTTGTCTCAGGTCACTGGATAGCGTCCATGTCTCGCAACCATATAGTAAGACAGGAAGCACCAGGACTCTAAAGACTTGGACCTTTGTCCTTTTGCATGGGTACCGGGAACGCCACACACCCCTTTCCAGCAACCTCATGACCCCCCCATGGCTCTCCTAGTCCATCTACTGACTTCACAGGAAGAGTCACCAGAGACATGAATGTCACTGCCAAGGTAAGTAAACCTCTGTAAAATGCAGGTTAATTGACCCTTTATGCCTCCACCATATGTGTTTCCTGCCTTGCATGTGATGTTAATGTAATAGCGTCTGGCCTCCTACCAAGCCTGAACTGGATAAATGGGTTAGAAAAAGAAAGGCTGAATTAAAAATTGTAATTAGTAAGAGTTTTAGACCAAATATACCAACAGCAACAATAAAAGTGACAATGAGATTTACATGTTAAAAAAAATGATTATAGGCAAAATTTACCTCTTTAAGTAGAAGAGCACAGCAGGGAGAAGCTTTCTGTCACAGCCATAAAGAAAAAAGTGAAAGCAGGTTGAAAAGTAAGCCTACTGTATAAGTGGACAATATACAATATTACATATTTAAAGAAGCAGTTTAGAACTTGTGAAACTGGTAGATTTTCTAATGTATTCTTTGCTTTAAGGTTCTGTTGGAAAGTAGTATGATACAAGTGTAATACTTAATGTAATCAGTGTAGCATTTGCAATTTGTTGATGTAGAACCCTTTAGTGGAGCTGGTGTTTGAAACCTGTTCGTATCAGCATGGTAGCCCTAAATCTTTGTTTTTTGGCGGGATTGAAATTAGGTCCCTAGATTTATGAGACAGCGATGCCCCATACTACCTTTTAACCTGTGTATAAGCGCAAATCTATTTATATGCATTGATACAGACATTGCTGGTTATAATAAATGCCACAAGTAATTATACACAGTAAAACATTGACAGAACAATATGCTCATTTATACAGGAAGCTGCAGTAAAATAATACTCTACTTAAATGTTATGATTTTAATCAAGAAACCAGTTGGATGTCACATAATAAATGGAACTTTCCAGTATTTAGGGGGCTGTTGGCTAAACAGTCCACCTCTTGTAATTATGTTTTTCTTTGAGGGGAGAGTTGAATCTTCATTTCAAAAGCTTAATCCTGTTTGAACATACTCCTTAGGGTGGATTTTCCAAAAATGGTTAATTTAAAAATGATTTTGCAAAAATATGTTTTTTGGATGTTGTGAGCATAAGAATGGATATTTGACATGTGGATTATGTAACACAAGTAAATTTATATTTTTTTTCATGTACGTTTTAAGGTCTTTGTCCTAATAAAACATTATATATGTGCTGGAAAGAGTAAAGCTTTTTGAAAACTTTCATAAATATGAACAGTTTATTGATTTAACACTACCCATTTTCAATGGCACATCCTTTTCTTTCCCATGCTCCCACTAAAAATTTTTTTTTCTTTTGTAAGCTATATTTCATCTAGCTTGTGATAGCACATTTACTTGATACATGGGTATGTTTTGGTCAATTTGTGTATATCCAAACAACACCAAAGAGTCAATTTCAATTAAGATTTTTGCGTTGGATGGAAGAAAGACTTAAATTTTACAATTACCTTTTTTGGATTATTAGACCAAAGAAATTTCATTATTTTCAGTAAGATTTGTCATGTCCAATGAAACTAGGCATGGTACAACCTATCCTTTGCAATCTGATTTTAATCAACTGTAGTGGTACATTCTCAATTGTTAATAATAAATAATATATTTCTGATTTGTGAATGGTTTTAACGGGAAGAAAGCTGACATTTTCTAACAAATACATGTCAATTTGAAAGAGCGAAACATAGATGCTGTACATTTTCTCATTGTTCTCATTCAGTTTATTTTTCTATTGTGTCCTTCCCTGTGGATAACCTCAGGGCTCTTATAATTTGCAAACATAACACAGAAACAGAAAATGTATAACCATACAACACTTGTATATAAAATATGCATACATAGATAAATGAATTAAACTGTAGTGGAAATCATTGTAACACACAATACAGCTAACAAAACATATGCCCAATTGATAAAAGAGGAGAAGAAAAACTTAACACCATAAACAGGAAAAACAATCAGAATGCTTAGAATTGCAGGGTATTTATGGTCAAACAGACTGAGTTCTACTGACCTGGGTTAACTGGCCATATTCCAGTTTGAGTCTATATAGTGTGTTGGAATCTGGAGTAGTTTCAGATAACTTTGATGTGTGAGGTTCCTGTCCATGATGACATATTCTTCCTTGGCTAGTAATACTGCCTTCTTTAAGGTAGAAAAGTAACAGCATTTGGAATGATTAAGAGCTTGTGTTGTCATAGTTAAAATGACTTCGAAACTTCTGCTGTCGTTAGTGAAGAATATGTAGAGTAGACTCTTTACATTGTCTAAATCACTTACACAACTACAAGTGCTGGTGAGAGACCACGTCCTAAATGTAAACTTTAAAGTTCTAAATGTAAAGTCACACTTTGGCTGCTCTTCCTTTCTGTGTCCAAGTGCCTGAGAAGATCTGTTTTCTGTGCGCAACTGAATTTTCTGTAGGTTGAATTTTTCATTGTTTTATGTTGTAATTGTTAGTAATCAAAAATCAGTTTCATTTTAACTTTTCTCTGCTGAACATTCAATTAGGTGTTGGCTATAATTATAAGGTATTAGCTAATGTAAAATATGTGGTGCATCGCATATTAACCCTCCACAATATTCCTACCTTTAGATTCAGATACGGTTTTGCACTTTACTGTCGTCGTAGAAATCCCTGTGGTGATCTTGCAGATTTTTTTAAGCATGCTAAAATAAACTAGTGTTTTCTTTCCTTTTTAAGGCCTTAATTGCCCAGTTTGAACACACAGTGCACAATGCTGCTGCTAGGGTAATCTCTGGTTCGCCATGGCTCAGATCAAGTAGAGCAGGTTTGAAAATAGATAGATAGATAGATACTTTATTAATCCCAAGGGGAAATTCACATAATCCAGCAGCAGTATACTGATACAAAGAAACAATATTAAATTAAATAGTAATAAAAATGAAAAAAAAAAAAAATAAAAAAAGCAGACAATAACTTTGAGTAATAAAATAAAATAGAGGAATAGATGGTAATGCTTCCAGATGTTAAACACTGATTAATTTGATTTCACTCTCAAGCCACCTATAACTTCATTTTATGTACCTGCCAGTAGAAAGACATGACCTTATGGCTTACTAAACTTATTCCTCTCATAACACCACTTTGTAAATGACATTTATTAAATCAGTTCTGATTTGTTTTACAATTTGTGGATTTCCTATAGTAGCCAGATTAGGATGCAAAGTATGATGAGGTGCATGGTTTAGTTTTGTTTCACACTTTTACAGCTCTCAAGGAACAGATTAGTCTTAACAATAGTTCTGTGCAAAGACTGCAGGAAATATGCATTTCGACAATGTGACATTTAATACTTTAGAGATGCACGAAAAAGAATTTCAGTTCGTTATCTATTGGAACTTGAACCTGGAACTTACATGGTTGATAATTATACCAGCAGTTTGAAAACATAATGATGTACTTTATTAGTCAAAAGCCTTAGAATATAAATAAATAATGTTTAAAATACAACATCAAAACAAAAAGAGTGTTATTCTCCTTTAACTAAAATAAAATGCGCCTTTAACTAAAAACAATCATTTTGTTCACTTAAACTAAAATAAAAATGTATAACTATCTGAAAACTAGATCTAAACAAAAATAAAACTATCTTTTGTAATTTTGATTTTCATCACCCTAGTCTTTGTGCATAATGTACATACGAGCATGCAGTTGACAGAATACCTATTAAATACTATTTAAAACCGAGCATTCTTCATTTTGGTTAGAAATGAGCTTGATTTGTGTCTATGTGCAAGTACCCCTTGCCGCTAGTGTCTGAATCTATGAATTTCATTGTTCTTTTCCTCCATTGGTTAGCTTTCCCTTCTAGAACTGAAAGCGAATACCAAAGCCTTTCTTGACAATGATTTATTCTGTAGATTTCATTGGTCAAAACTGACCGCAAGTCATAGATGCCCTGCTGACAGTGATTGGCAGGCAACTTTCACCAAACTTCAATGAAAAGGCACTTAAATTAAAAGATGACTCATTTTGCTTTGCAGACTACAGCTAAGTAGTTCTGCAAATTAGAGACATGGAGGATTTGTCAAGTTTAAATGGACCCACCCCCACTTCAAATTCAGTCAGTATATAGGCAGAACAAAAATTAACTTTATACACCAAAGAAGGTAGGAATTTCATCCATTTAATCTTACTTCCCACAGATACTGCTTATTTATTTATGGTACCTTTACAGCAGAAAATTAAGCAGATGCATAGCATGCAGTCAGTGTTATCAGCCGAGCTGACATAACACATGTATATTTAGTTTTAATCAGGTTATTAGTACTGATGTTTTAATGTGTGGTACGGTGTCACAGAGTGTATTACTTTTACTCTTTATTATGATGAACATCTCTATGTGAAATGCACCATCAGTGGCAAATTGATTGACTGCAATAATTTTAAATATATTTAGAATGAAGCAGTATTGCAAAGTTTTAGACAGGGGATCTCTGAGTATTTACTTTGCAGCAGAGCGGAGGTCTAGCAAATGAATAGCCATTGAATGGCCAGTGTCCATCCAGTGCATGACTGTAAAACTGATAATGAAATCCACTGTTATCCTTTTCGTTGTTCCTTATCCATATCGTCATTGGTGATTGCAACATCAACATTTATATTCCTAGTAATGTAAAAAATAAATGAAAATTGTGCTATTTGTTCATGAGTTTCTTCTTTTTTTTCTTGCTTGTTTCTTAATCTAATTCAAAACCTTTACTTTTAAATATTTATTCAAATTTTATATTAATTTGAATCCTGTGATATTAATGTCATCTTTGCTTTTATTTCTGTTGTATTCCTTTGACTATTTGTGAAGCACTTTGAGCATTTGAAAGGTGCTATATAAATAAAATGCATTATTATTACACGGTGCCTTGAGTTCAGGTTTGTTTTCTAGCCTGATTAGTGTCTGCATGGAGTCTGCATGCTTACTCTATGTTCATGTGGACTAAGTATGCGTAACTTCAGATATTGTTTCATTGCTGAATATCAGAAGTATAATTAAGGTCTAAGAAAAGAATTCCATTTCTAACTTTTGACATAGGTAGTCTGCATTAGGAGATATCAAAAACATAATGAAGAATATATTTGCATGGTGATCTTACTACTCACAAATGAACCTCAGAAATAAAAAAAGCAAAATGAACAAAGGACATCAGAATGGTAACAAATTACATCAGAGCACACTTGTTGTTTGATTCTTGAATTTCTTTTGTTATATTTGAAGCCTTGAACTCTCACATTATATGGAGAACATTAAGTTCTGCCACAGACAATAATGATTATTTTACTGATAGGGACAACATGAATGATATACAGTTTGACAACTATAAAGAAAACAGTGTTGTTATACTTACAAAACAATGTCCTTGTGACCATTTTTGGCAAGTGATACAAAACACTAAAATGTAACAGAGACAAAGTTTATTGCTGAAAAAACTGAAGAGAAACTAAAACTAAAAAAATATTTTAAAACTAGAAAACACTCGATAAAATGCATCTTTTAAGTGAATTGAAGCATTGGTTCTAGAATGGAATACATTTGTTGTGCTCCAGTGTTACGTCATGAGTAGGTGTAAGTTTAACCAATATTGAGACTATTGCTGTGTACAGAAAAAAAACATGATAAATGTTAGGCAAAAATGTAGAAGATTTGTGTTTCACCACATATTTATTTTTAAGGTTTCAAATGGGATCACTTTTCTGTTACATCATCTCAGATGAGCATAGGTATTAAGACAAATTAACAAAGGTAATCTATGCTAATAAAAGGCAAAGCCCTCACTGACTGACTCACTCACTCACTTATCACTAATTCTCCAACTTCCCGTGTAGGTAGAAGGATGAAATTTGGCAGGCTCATTCCTTACAGCTTACTTACAAAAGTTAAGCAGGTTTCATTTCGAAATTCTACACGTAATGGTCATAACTGGAACCTACTTACGTACATATATACGGCCATAGCCTGCAGCTCGGTCGCTGTGTGAGGCGGAGTTGTGTCCCCCATCATCACGCCTCCCACATAATTGAGTGCCTGCCCATATAAGACCGTCTGTCAGCAGCAATCCAATAGACACACTGCCGCAAAATATTCGCGGGTGAGCGACTGTGCTTATGCAAACTAAGATGAGATGGTCAGGGATAGACTAGTGTTTGGCACAAACTCAGCGAAATTGCGAGAGAAACTTTTAAGTGCCGGGTCTGAGCTAACATTAAATAAAGCTTTGCAAGATCGCACTAGATAGCACAAGCACAGCTGAGAACCTTCGATGCATCTACTCCGAGCAGCTCACATGAACTGACTGTGAATGCAGTACGCAGAGAACAACCAAGAGCTCCAAAGAGCGCTGAACAAAAAACGCATTACACAATTGAGAAGGCAGCAAAAGAATATGAAGCGAGTGACGCATACAAGCATATTCATAAGTGCAGCTACTGCGGAAACAAAGCACGGTTTAAACCTTAAGTTTAAATTAAGTTCATAGACACGCTGCCACTGGCGTTTGTCATGCCTAAGACGAATACGATATTCGCGAGATACAAGTTTAATGAGAGGATGCAGGGTATAAACGAGACTTTTGATCACTTTGTAACAGAGTTAAAATTGCTGATGAAGGACTGTGCTTATGCAAATGAAGATGAGATGGTCAGGGATAGACTAGTGTTTGGCACAAACTCAGCAAAAGTGCGAGAGAAACTTTTAAGTGCCGGCTCTGAGCTAACATTAAATAAAGCCATGGGCATTGCAAGATAGCACAAGCACAGCTGAGAATCTTCAATGCATGTACTCCGAGCGGCTCACGTGAACTGACTGTGAACGCAGGACGCAGTATGCTTTGTAGACATATCAATAGGAAAGCAAGGTGTAAAGCTTAAGTTTAAATTACGTTCATAGACACGCTGCCGCTAAATATTTGCAGGCAAATCCACAACTTAATAATGGGGATGCCTGGTAAACATCTTAGATTCACGAGTACCGATTTGGGTAGTGATCACTTCGATGAATGAAACCTGTTATCATTACAGCGGTTGACAACGAAGATGAGATGGTCAGGGATAGACTAGACAAACACGGAATGTAACTTGAACACAACATATCCTCCAAATACAAATCTGATTAAAAGAAATAATGATAATCAAATCCTTGATGACAGCAACACTCATAACAATCACAAAACAATTGCATTGACAATCATGTTATGTTATTTTTAAAATGTTTCCTTTTCTTTTTCATAACTTCTTTAACACACTACTTCTCCGCTGCGAAGCGTGGGTATTTTGCTAGTTAAAAATATTACACAACTTAAGTTTCAAATCTTTAATGTACAAAACCTTCTTCTATAAGCCATTCCGTTAATATTGCTCTTCTCAGATGCATTGCCATGCAAATATGTCATAGATAATTTTAGTAGTTTTATGAATATGTAATTTTCATAATGTTTTTGTTTACTTCTGAAGTCAACCTTTTTCAATATGTATTATTTATGTCAACAAAAACATTTAATCTAAGCCATAAAATGCATTTCACAGTGTATACATACACACACATAAGGAACAATTTAGGATCGCCAATCCACCTAACCTGCATGTTTTTGGCCTGTGGGAGGAAACCAGAGTACCCAGTGGAAACCCATGCAGACACTGTCTGTGAGAACATGCAAATTCCATGCAGGGAGGACTTGGTAAACGAACCCAGGTCTCCTTACTGCTAGGCAGTAGCGCTACCACTGTGCCACCGTGCTGCCCGTTTCACAGTGTATCTCAGATAAATTGTTACACTTTGGGTTGTCTGCAGGTGGTTATTTTCCTAGTCTTTCACCCTACCCTCTTGCATAATTTTTGTGTTTTTTTTATGTTTAGACAAGTTGTAATATGTCTTTGTCTTGTTCTGTGTTGATAAGATGCTTGTACTTTGCAGCATAGTCCTTGTATTCCTGTTAATAGCTGAACATTTACAGTTGTTATACATGATCAATATAATTGTTTTCTCAGCCACCACAGTTGTTGGTAATTCCTTAATATGTTAGTACGTTTGGTTCCTCTCTTCATTAAGCATCCAAATTGCTTGATTTTTTTAGTTAAATTATCAGGTCTATAGTGCTTCTTTGTTCGAAATTTCAGAGGCTGGCAACAAAGGTGGGATGTAATGTGCCATCACTGCCATTTGAAACATCCTAATAGTTAGTTGTTCCAGTACCACTTCACTTATGACATGGAGGGCATGGGTATCACTGAATCACAGCAGTTCATGGTACTGCTTCTTAGCTCCAGAGTGTCACTATTTGTATATTTTTTTTCATGCTGAAGACAAGCATGTTAAGTTAAACATCTCTAACGTGTGAATGTGTGTGTTTGTACGTATGAGTGTGCCCTGAGATGGATTGGCACTTCCCCTCCCACCCAACCTTACTCCTAATGCTGTTGGGACAAAGGCATATTTTTCCTCGATTTACCACTCTGCTGCACAGTTTAAAGTTACAAATAAAAAATTCAGACGTGATTAAAGTGCACATTGCAGACTTTAATATATGGGTGTTTTCAAACATTTTTGTCACAGTATGAAGAAATGACAACACTTTTTATACATACCCCAATCCCACTTCAGGGCACCATAATGTTTGGGACAATTTGCGTCAGAGGTGTTTATGATTAATTACTCAGATGTGTTTCGTTGCTTCCTTAGTGCAGGCATAAGATACCTAAGCTTGCTTCTATCTTTTGGAGTCTGTAGTTTCCTTTGTTCAACTTGAGGACAAGAGCTGTGCCAACAAAAGTTAAAAAAGCCATTATGAGGCTGAAGAAAAAAAAAAAAAAAGAATAAAACCACTAGAGACATCAGTAAAAACCTTAGGATTATTAAAATCAACTGTCTGAAATATCATTAAGAAGAAATAATGCACTGGTGACCTCAGTAATTGCAAAAAGACTGGTATGCCAAGGAAGACCAATTGCTGATGATGGAAGAATGCTCAGAACATACTGTACTATGCAACATGGGCTTCAAAGTCAAATTATTTACTGTTTACATGAACTTGTTTTCAGGTTAAAGGTTAAGTTTTTTTTTTTTTTTTACCTTGGAAGTTATCTTACTTATTGTACTGTAGTGCAGCACAACTGATGAAAGCAACATGTGACCTTAAGTCTGCCATTATCTTCTAGTTGGTGGCAGGAACTGAGAGGAACCACAAGACAGTTTGAATTTAAATATTATTGTTTTCAGCATTAATATATTTTTCTGTTTTGTTGCTTTTGTAAGGTGTGTCCACAATTTATTTAATCTATACTCACAAATGTTCATTTATCACAAAGGTGGGAATCTTGATCTTTAAAGAAAATAGGAATTAAAACATTACAATTTAATGTTTAGATGTAGATCTCAGCCAGGTGTTTCAATCATTCACACTGACATTGACAGATTAAATTCTTTTTGCTATAGGATGTCCTGGGACATGGGGTCCTTGCCTTCTCTTTTTCATATATGCAGATATCCAAGTGATATTTTTGTATTATTATTTTTGTAATCAAAGTTTTCAAAATTTGATATGGCACACATCTCCAATTTATATATATATATGCAAAATGTGTGTCAATGTGTATATATATATATATATATATATATATATATATATATATATATATATATATATATATATATATATATATATATATATATATATATATATATATATATATATATATATATATATATATATATAAAATCCGATTCCAAATGGCATTTTAAAGTTTTTTTTTTCTTCAAGCCCGATCCCTCAGTTCATGATTTTGGTATTAAGTATTGTGAACTAAAAGTAAAAGACCATAAGTCTTTTCAAAGAGTCTTGTTTTTTTTATAAAGATCTTGCCCATGATATAAGCATGGCTGGATGCTAAAAACTTAACCTAATTAATTATGTATCTCCTTAGTACAGTTATACAATTTATGTATCTCTCTGATTTTTTTTTTTTTTGGTAAACTAGAATTTATTTATTACTTAATTTGAACCACAAATGTAGCTCAAGCTCACCAAAGAATTGCCTAGATGATAGTTTCTGCATCTCTATATCTGAGCAGACAGGGCTTTCTTTTCAACCTGAAGGCTGATTAAACTGTGTGGCAAATGCTGTAGGCCAATGTTATTTGTCTATCATGGATGTCCGCATAAAGCACATGTGGAATATTGCAACAGGAATAATTTCAGCTAAACCTCTTTAACTGTGTTAACATACTTCTTTTTTTTAATGTTGGATTTTATGTAAAGAATTAATCTGTCTCTTTCTACTCAATGTAAGAATTCTTTTTAATTTTTGCTACCATTTGTTTCAGGTTAGATAGACTATTACCCCTAAAGGAAATGTGTTACTTTGTTTTTCCCCCTTAATTTTTTTTTTTTTGGAGGTAATATACATAAGCAGTATCATAGAAGTGGGAGAAGGCATTTTCTTTTGTCATCCTTTTCCAATATTTTGTATTACAGACTATTACAATTGACAGTTCTGGTGCTACTAAATTTTAATGTTACAAACATTTAAATTCAGTTTTTGTAGCTTGTTTCCCTTCCATGGTTTAGTGTTTTCCTCTAGTATAAGAATGTTTTAACTGTTCTCATAATAAACCATGAACTTTCATATATTCTGCATACATGAAACAGTCAAAAGTACAAGGCACGTTAACTTTTGTGATTATTTGTAAAGTTGAGAATCTATTTGTTTTCTGATGAAGGATTAATGCATACAAATCCAATCTGTAACTTATGATTGTCTTTTTGTCACTTTTTTCCCCTGTTCTTGCTCATTGTTAATGTGGCATAAATTTCATTCCTCAGATGAGCTGTACCTGCCTCCTATGAGAAAGATAGATAACATCCTGAATGAACACAAAAGAAAAGTCCTGCGACGCATCTCTCTGTCCCCTTCCCTTCAGGTACTAACACTTTTTTTGGTCTTTTCTTATTAGTTAATTAAAATAAACCTTAATTAATTTTGCCCTTTATTTCTGAAGGCTTGTAATAAATCTTTTACAGTAGTAGTTTTGGAGTGATGCGTTTGTAAAGCATACAAGTGTTGAAAAAAATGTTTCCATTTTTAGACTTCCCATCAAAAAGAAGTCGGGGAAATCTCTTGTTATTGTATTTCTGGTTTTTATTTCATGACAAGAACTGCTTAGTGCTATCTCATTTAAAAGGTATATTTCTAGATTTCTATGAGATAAGAATGGTAGGTTGGGAGAAACCTTTATGTTTGTTTTACTTTTTTATTCCACTTTTACCGATGAAGTTGAAGGTCAGGTCAAATTGTGTCAGAATGTTTTTGGAAAAATTAAGATATTAGCAAACCTGTGCATGATGTGTCATGTGTCTTATTTTAACCTTTACAGTGATCCACTAATGTATTAAATTACTAATTTTGTCAATACCAAAATTAACAACTAGGATTGTTTACCATTGTTTATTGTAATTTGCATTCTTCAGTAACATCACAGCATCTTTTATTTTCTATTTCAAACTGTAACAGATTATTATTATATCAGAGTTAGCTGGTTGCACCCAAAATTTCCATTCTTCCTGTTCTGTTCATCCTTAAGGGTGAAACTCATCTCTCTAATGTAATCTTCCTCCATTTCCCCCTTTTTAAGTATCATTTGAAGAACATTTTGTATAAATTAGTTTGTCAAAAAGAAAGCATACAATACGGTATTTCCTGAAATATTAAAATATAAAACCAATTTGGGAGTAGAGAGTTTATTTGGTTGTGTATAATGTGTTGATTTCATTATAACTTTGTATGAGACAATTACTTATAGATCTATCACTTATTCCATGGCATCTTTCAAGTATTTATTTTTAGAGAATAATTTAGATGTTTTGCAAGATACCCACTGAATATGCAGAAATGTCCTTTCAGCACTAAGCAGAATTGTACAGGCTACAAATCATCATGTGAAGTTAAATGCTGATTGAGCGATAAGCTCTAAAACAGAGGCCATACATTTTTATCTTTTTGACTGAGCTGAGTCTGGTTGGTTAGTGATAAAATTAAAATTGTTTAGTAATGCGATAACTAGGTTTTCATTATAAACATAGCTTTGCAAATATTTCACAAAATGTTTATAAACCCTTCATTTTTTTTTTACATTTTAAGCATCAACATCTATACTTACCCTTGTTGATGAAAAATGTATACACCTTCCTTCTGATAAAGCATTCTGAGAAAGAATGTACTGATACACATATCTAAGGCTGAAATACCATGTAAATATATGCATACTCAAACATAGACATATAGCTAGGTTCTGTGACATATGGTGTTAAAAAGTATGGTTACATAATTTAGGATAAAATAAGACCAGTTGGCAGTTGTGGTGAGGAAAGGGCTAGTAATGACCTACATCTTTCTAGCAAATAAACTTCCAGCTTTACTTGCTCAATCCAATCTATAACATCCAAGTGAACGATATCACAGCTACAGTTCAGAGGAATTTTAAAAAATAACAAGAAATACTGAGACTAATAAAGGCTCACTCCCCTCCTAAACAATATTTGTTAACTCAATTAGGTGTAAGTAAGCACCATTTCCATTGCAGACCATGGTTACTGGCTTCCACCTGTGATCACTTGTAATCAGTGTGATTAGTGAAGCATAAAAACAGCTGTTTCTGCAACTGACAGCAAACAACTGACTATGGGTGGCAAGCCACTTTCAAAAGATCTTAAGGATAGAGTTTTGGACAGACATAAGGCAGAAGATGGATACAAAAAAATCTCAAAGGCTTTATCAATCCCAGGGAGCACAGTAAAGCCCATAATAAAGAAGAGGCAAGTGTTTGGTGGTACTAGGACCCTCCCTGGATCCGGCCATCCCTCCATGGAAGAGCAAGTAGGAAACAGGTAAGAGAGGCTACCAAGAGGCCAATGGCCACTTTGAAGGATTTACAGGATTTTATGGTAAAGAGTGGTCATATTTTGTGCATCTGACAACAATTTCATAAGCACCCCACAATTGTAGCTTGTTCGGCAGGGTCGCAAGGAAAAAGCCACTTCTCAAGTAAGGCCACATTAAGGCTCATTTGAGCTTTGCCAGAATGCACTTTGGAGATTCTGATGCGAAGTGGAAAAAGGTCCTGTGGACAGATGAGACCAAAATCAAACTATGTGGCCTCAATTCCAAAGGGTACACCTAGTGGAAATCCAATGCAGCTCACCATCCACAACACACCATACCTACAGTAAAGCATGGAGGTGGCAGCATCCTGTTGTGGGGGTGCTTCTCTGCCGCAGGGCCTGGGGCTCTCATTATGGTAGAAGGAAAAATGGATGGGGCAAAATACCTTCAAATTCTTGAGGAAAACCTGCTACCCTCTGCCAGAAAGTTGAAGAATGTTTACCTTTCAACACGACAATGACCTGAAGCACACAGCAAAATTGACCACACAGTGGCTAAAGGAGAAAAAAGGTGAATGTCCTTGTATGGCCCAGTCTAAATCCCATTGAAAATCTGTGGAAAGATTTGAAGATAGCAGTCCACCAACGCTTACCATCCAAATTGACCGAACTTGAGTAGTTCTGTAAAGAAGAGTGGACAAATATTGCTCAATCTAGATGTGCAAAGTTGATAGAGAAGTATCCCAACAGACTTGAGGCTATCATTAAAGCAAAAGGTGGTTCAATGAAATTCTGACATTGAGGGGTGATCCTTTATTATCCCTCTTGTTTTTGATTTTTTATAATTTTTCTGAACTGTAGCTGTGATATCTTTCACTTGGAAGTCGTAGGTTGCACTGAGTAAGTAAAGCTGGGAAGAAATCTTTTTTTTGTGTGTGCTTTCATTTAAGGCTGTAAAGCATTTATTTATTTATTTATTGGTTTTTCCTCAGAAACAGTATTTTTCATGTCACCCCACAAGTTTTCTTTTGGTTTATGGTCCAGGGATTGGTCTGGCCACACCATAACATCAATCTTGTTGGTCTGGAACCAAGATAATTGCTTGTTTACTAGTGTGTGTGAGGTCGTTGTCTTGTTGAAACACTAATTTCAAGGCCATTTCCTCTTTGGCATAAGGCAGCATGACCTCTTCAAGTATTTTGAGGTATTCAAAATGATCCATGATCCCTTGTATGCAATAAATAGGCCCAACATCATAGTATAAGAAACAACCCCATATCATGATGCTTGTGCTACCCTGCTTCACTGTCTTCACAGTGTACTGTGGCTGGAATTCGGTGTTTGGGGGTCGTCTGACAAACTGCCTGGGGCCCCTAGTCCCAAAAAGAACAATCTTGCTTTTGATTAGTCCACAAAATGTTGCACTATTTCTCTTTAGGCCAGTCAATGTGTTCTTTGGCAAATTGTAACCTCTTCAGCATATGTCTTTCCTATTTTGACTATTTCAATTTCTGGAATGACCCATTTTACTCAGATTTTCAGAGAGAAATGCTCTTTGCAAGGGCATGTACAACATTTGCTGCCTTCCTTCCTTAAATAAGGGCCATAGTTTTATACCTGTTTATTCATAGAACGAATTGCCTCACTAATTGAACTCCACACTGCTATCATTTTAAGCGTGTTCTTTTCAATTAATGATTCAAATACACAGAATCAGCAGCATGCATATCATGACTGTTAGATGTGTTGGTTTTCTATTACTCTGCTACAGTCGTGGCCAAAGGTTTTGAGTGACACAAATATTAATTTTCACAAAGTTTGCTGCCTCAGTTTTTATGATGGCAATTTGCATTTACTCTAGAATGTTATGAAGAGTGTTCAGGTGAATTGTAATTAATTGCTAAGTCCCTCTTTGCCATGATAATTAACTTAATAATAAAAAAAAAAACATTTACACTGCATTTCAGCCCTGCCACAAAAGGACCTGCTTGACATCATTTCAGTGATCCTCTCGTTAACACAGGTGAGAGTGTAGACAAGGACAAGGCTGTAAATTACTCTGTCATGCTGATTGAGTTAGAATTGAGAGGTGCAATTGTTTTGAAGAAGGCTTCAGAGCACCCAAGAAAGTCCATAAAGCGCCAGGACCATCTTCTAAATGTAATTTAGCTGCATGATCAGGGCACCACCAGTTCAGAGCTCGTTCAGAAGTGCTAGCAGGCCGGTGTGAGTGCATCTGCACACACAGTGAGGCGTAGACTTTTGGAGGATGGCCTGGTGTCAAGATGGGCAACAAAGAAGCCACTTCTCTCCAAGAAAAACATCAGAGACAAACTGATATTCTGCAAAAGGTACAGCAGTTGGACTGCTGATGACTAGGATAAAGTCATTTTCTCTGATGATTCCCCTTTCCGATTGTTTAGGGCAGCCAGGAAAAAGATTGTCTGGAGAAGAAAAGGTGAGT